>NW_025110282.1:0-46780 GCF_011392965.1 Frieseomelitta varia | reverse complement strand
TGGAATTTGAAACCTTAGGATCTATAATCTAGCAGTTTAGAATCTAGAATTTGAAACCTTGGAATCTAGAATCTGGTAATTATGAGTTATATAATTATTAGGTAATTAGGTAAAATCTAGCAGTTTAAAATCTAGAATTTGGAACCTTAGGATCTAAAATCTAGCAGTTTAGAATCTAGAATTTGAAACCTTGGAATCTAGAATCTGGTAGCTTAGAATCTGGAATTTGAAATCTTAGAATCCAGAATCTAGAATTTTAGAATCTCTTTCCCATTTTCTCTAGGAAGAACTAAAAGGTAATTATTAGGTATTATGATTAATATAATTATTAGGTAATTAGGTAAAATCTAGCAGTTTAAAATCTGGTTTGAAACCTTAGGATCTATAATCTAGCAGTTTAGAATCTAGAATTTGAAACCTTGGAATCTAAAATCTAATAGCTTAGAATCTGGAATTTGAAATCTTAGAATCTAGAATCTAGAATTTTTGAATCTCTCTCGCATTTTCTCTAGGAAGAACTAGAAGGTAATTATTAGGTATTATGAGTAATATAATTATTAGGTAATTAGGTAAAATTTAGCAGTTTAGAATCTAGAATTTGAAACCTTGGAATCTAGAATCTAGAATCTATAATCCAGAATCTCTCCCCCTTTTCTCTCTGAAGAACTAGAAGGTAATTATTAGGTATTATAAGTAATATAATTATTAGGTAATTAGGTAAATTAAACATAGGATAATTTGGAGTCTTAATAAATTTCTTAATATCTTTATTATAATTAGGAAATTTGATAAATTAAATATAGGATAATTTGGAGTCTAAATAAATTTCTTAATATCTTTATTATAATTAGAAAATTTGGAAAATAGTCTTGTTAAATATAAATAAAAATCTTGCTATTCTTATTAAGTAACGTTTGACCAAATTTTGCAAATTGTCTCGTTAAATAATATTTGGAGAATAATTGCACTCGAGACGGTAATTGCCCTGCTAAAGAATACGACTTACTTATTTCGGAAGTGGCCAGTAACGTTCGCTTCCGTGCACTCGGATGTTCCCATTCGTTCGTTTACGACGATAGAAGCACTAAACTTTAATTAGAGACGTGGGCGACTCGGAACTTCTTTCTGCTTTGCTATAACGAGCGTCTGCAAAATTGATGAAAACACTGGATTCCAAACGTATCAAATTGTCCGTTAACTTACTGACTTAAAGGCAAGAAAGCAAGGACGCACGTGTTTTTTTATAAATACAGTCTGCGTGATGTCTATAATCACGGATCAGAAAATATTTTATTCGTTAAAATATTTATTTATGCGGAAGTATTTTTGTCTGTTAAGAAAAGACACTCGCTTTACTTATTAAAATACTTACATTAAAATATTCGTTCTTACCAATTTTTGTGAACATGCTATATCTATTTCTTTTTTAAACGAAGTCTCAAATGAATTCTTCCTTCGCGTCTTACTTCTTTCACGTCAAATTTTACGTACAATTTTTATAAAAAAAAGTAAGATCGACTACTGCGACATGTAAGCTTCGAACTTTCCTCATCTTCAAATTTCGCATGTTATCGCGCAGAATTCCCCAAACTAGAAAATAAGACCATTCCCGACAGAGTTTCTAATCCTCGAGACTCGTCTTTCGCGATCGTTTGGACAGAATTTTAGCTCGAGTTTCAACGTTATCCGACAACGATTCACCATTCGGTCTATCAAACTCTGCCTGCGTGTTTTCGCCGTCCCCCGAGGAACAAATCGCGAGTACAAATGGAAAATCGTTCCCGACGTTGGAAGATCCAGGAAATCCATATACAATCCACATACATGTATAGCTTGGCTTTATCGTTCGATTCTTCTTTCTCGACGCGACGCGAGTCTCGGCGAGTCAGCGATCCCATAACCGAATCCAGACAAATATCGAAAAAGTTGCTCGGGGCGCGAGGTCATTGTAATTTCAGAAACTTCGCCAACGTAGGAGGATCCCCGGTGAATGTATCCTTTGGTTATCGAGGCGACAGAGCTCTTGCCAGGTAAATGTACCAAGTATGTATACAGTTTCTCAAGTATCGAACGTTTCGGTTTTTCGTCGGTTAACCACCGCCGAGCGTTGGTAAAGCAGTTGGGAAAACTATTCGCGGTTTGCGCGATGCTGGCTGCTGCAGTGCCGATTTGCAAGCGAGTTTCGCGCAACTGATTATCTCACCGATATACAGCGTGGTGCAAAATTGAATCAGTGACAAAAATTTCTGAGAAAAATATTAAAAGTACAAAAACATGAAAATAAACTTGACTATCTGATTCATTGTAGTTTCAGGAAACTGAAGCTATTTCTTAAGATTGGGTTTCTTCCTGGCTGAAAAAAATTAGAAAACATAGAATGAATTTTGCACCAGGATTATTTCATAGTCAGATTTACAAGCTTTACCTTAATATTTTGTCCATAAGCCATTTGCTTAGATAATAGCTCTAATACGTCTTGGCATTCTTTCAAACAGTCTTGAAGCAGAAATCAGGTGGCATTTGATTCCACTGTTTTATAACACGAGCATGTAGTTCCAGTACTGAGCTAGGAGGAGATTTGTATGAGTCTAGAATTTTTTTTTTCAATATACCCCATAGATTCTCGATGGGATTTAGGTTGAGGCTTCGTGCAGGCCAATCAAAGATCGGAAATGCCTGAGCAGTCAGTTAATTAGTTATGCTTTTCGCTGTGTGTTTCGTGTCCGGATCATTTTGAAAAACGATTTCTTCTACAGCGAAGGGCATATCTTGCATACAATTATACGCATAGGCATACATATGTTGTGGGGTGTATGATGGGAGATGGTGTGTTGGCCCATTGCACAAAATTGAAGGGATTATAAATCAATATATGTATGAAGACATTTTAAAAGAACATTTGCCAAATTGTATGCAAGATATGCCCTTTTTATAGTTAGTAATATTAATGTATAATATAACATATATATATATATATATATTGTATAACCATATTATTATTAATATACTATACTATATTTCTTGGTTATTAATAATTTGCTTTATTGCATAATGCGTCTTATTAATCAGAATATTAATACGTTGGCGCCGCGAAACGCTTTTAAAGCTTTCTGTGAAAATATTGGTCATTTCTAATTATACATTTTATAATTCTAATTGTATTGTATAATAATAAGTGTAAAATTTTTAATCAGTCCTGTCCATGTTAAATGCATATATACGTTATGTCACATTTATTTTATATTATATGTACTAGATGTTTAAAATCATTATATACAGATGTTTAACAATACATTATTTGAAGTTCAAATTATTATTATTGTTAATGTAATATATTATTTGAACCTCTGACAAACAAACTGATTGTTCCATCTGACACAATATGACACATCATCCTCGCCTCGTTTACATCTCACGCACACACGCACGCACACTACACTCCAAGCCAAAAGATAGTCGACAACGTTTGGAAGGTTCGAGAGGATCAGTCGTAAAAATCAGTCGTATAAACACTAATAAAAAAAATATAATAATACAGACAATAGTATAATAGTATAAAAAAAAGGCAAACCCTCCTAAGAGACGAACATTTGACCTAGTTAGCATTCGTAAAGGGATACTAACGCCGTGGTCAGTAAAATTCCGTCTTGGAATTTCTGTCACGGAACACTGATTATTTTGAACATTCGACGTTACGCGAAGTTATGAAAATTAAATCGCCCGGACCAACGCGTCGGAGCATATTTTCCCCGCAGAGCAGCGTTGAAATCCGACGCTCGAGTGGAAGCGATTCGACGAGGGAATGTCGCGACGAGCCGTAGAACGGCGGTCGTCAAAAAAAATCCACCCCGACCGGGAATATCAGATTTCCTCCACCCTGGCGGTGAAATATTCACCGGCGTGAAAAACAGATCGCAAGATTTCGAGAGAAGAACCTTTCTATTTTTCACCGGCAGCACGATACATCCCCGTGGTGGTATCTCGGTCTTCTTTCTTCCTCTGAAAACCTCGCGTGATCCCTCAAAAGAGGCAAAGATATACGGCAAACAGTTTGCAAACAGAATTCAGCTTCCCGAACCGGAGCCAGCCGATGGAATAAAGAGGCGGGAGAGGATTCATTAAATCAGAGGGAAAGAAAGAAACGGCGAAGAGCATTATTAAATCAGAATGAATAAAGGAGCATTAGGCGGGCGAGGGTTTGCGTTTCACCGCCGTCTAGCAGCAGGTTTCTATCCGCTGTTTCTTAATCCCTTGTCTCTCAGTTCCTTCTCGCAGCGCCGCGTCCCGTTGTAAAATCATATTTCGATAAATTCCGACCGAGGCCACTTTAGCTTTCGCGAGGCAGCGTCGTAAACATGTCCCGTTTCGTTTCGAGCGGTAGAGAGGTTAACCACTTGCGGTGGCCACTGGTTCGCGGACCATAACGAGTGACCGAATCGTATACAATAATTCGTCGCTTTCTCTTTTTTATTTTTTTTTTTAACTCGGTGGATATTTTTTTTTGATATCGCTGGACAGAAATTATGAAGAAGTAATAAACTTATCATTTGTGTTCTGCCCGGATTATATTTAAGTATACTTAAAACCGAGAAAATGTTGCAATTTGGGACAAGAAATTCTTTCAAAACGTTCTTAATCGGGCTAGTGACGGTTTGAGAAATCAAGCTGTACAGTGCAAGATGTCTGGAACGAATCGACGGTTACCGGAGACACCGTTGCGTCGTCGAAGACGAGGTACGACCCCATAAACCACGGCGAATCGACTGCCGCGACAACAGGACACGAAAATTGAAGAGACGTCGCGAAGACCGACACCGCGAAATTTCTTAGAGATCGAACGAAAGAACGGCGAGAGAGAACGATGGTGAGCGTTTTGGCCGGTGGTTGAACGTCTCGAACAGCGTCTCCTCCCCTGTGCCCGGTGTTGGCCGGAAAAAGGAAGCTGAGAAAAAGCTCGCCGGCGAAGGGACCCCGCCGAAGACCGGACGGGATTTAGCGATTTATGCCCCGGCCACGCCCGCTTTTCGTTCCTCGCGCAAGAAGAAGAAATTGCCAGCAGCAAGGACGAGGAGGTGACTCGAACAGAGAACTCGTTCCTCGCGCAGACACCGGCGTACATACGTATGTACGTGCTTCCGGTGCACGCGGACCTTTCACGTAAATCTCACGCCGGAAAAACTCTCTTTCCAGTCGGCTCTTTTCTTTTTCTTTCTCTCTCTCTCTCTCTCTCTCTCTTTCTTTCTGCTCGTATCTATCTTCATCTTTGTCTATCGTTTCGTGTACTCCCCCTCTTTTCCACCTTCCCTCGCGCTCGTCCGTCCGGCTTTTAGCTTTTAGCCGGCCATTTCGGCGGCCAATTCTCGCGGCAAGAAGGGCGAATTCGTTTCACCGATCGCTCGACTCCCCTTCATCCCCTTGGTCCACTCTGTTAACCGTTCTCGCTCTCGGTTCTCGTCGAAGAATGTTTTTCATAATACGTTACGTTTGATTTAGGATTTAGGAGGAAATGGCATCGGAAGGAACGTGGCGATCTGAGCTTTCTTATCGAACGATGGGATAATAATCGTTTTAACCTCCTAGCCACTAGGAAGTTTTTTTAAATATATCGTTGAAAGAAATGGCTTATTCGCAAACCATTAAATTCGTCGTTAATTTTTATTATTTATTATTTTATTATTTTATTATTTTATTATTTTATTATTTTATTATTTTATTATTTATTATTTTATTTATTATTTCATTATTTTATTATTTATTATTTTATTTATTATTTATTATTTTTATTATTTTCTATTATTATTTTATTATTATTTTATGACTGCATCTTTTAGTAATTTCCGAAATATTTAACAACAATTTTTCGTAAAAGAAGAAATACGTATCAGATATCTGTTCGAAAACTACACTTGTGCCAAATTTCATCAGTGATCGACGCTTCGGTACGTTCCCTCGTAAGTGAAAATGAACAATAATTCGTGAATCTAGATAATCGAAATTGCTCCAAAATTGTTTCTACCGCAACGAGAGGAGTTGCTTGAAAAAAAAAAAAAAAAGAAAAATTGCAAACACATCTACGCTACGTGTAGTGGTTGATGAAAACGTCGTCCAGCGTATTCCCATCCATCACTCTCGAGTCTCAGGGTTGGCGTGCGACAGGTCAGATTATTACGAGCCGGGGTTCAACGTCGTATTTTAATTATTTAAAAAAACTCGCGTGTAATTGCGATTTAAGCCGAGGGCAGCGCGCAGGCCGCTTGAATTCGAGTCACTGTGAACATCGGTGTTAACTCGGCGAGAGATTTCGCGATCGTGCCGTCCGGCATCACGCGAACAAACGTCGACAGTGCTGTCTTATTTAAATGCAACGACAATGCAACGAAGCACGTGCGATCTCAGATCGCGGATTAACGCGTGGCAAACAAACCAATTGAACGAATCAATTATTTTGACATTCGAGCTGATCACGACGATCGTTCTTCGCGTTCTTTGACGCGAAATGAAACTACCAAACTGGTCAAAATGATTTGTAATTTCTCCAATTTGAAATATAACTCTGCGTTGTAGTTTCATTTGGATAATTTTTATAAAATTACGCGAATGAAAGTTTGTGTCTGTTGTGTTATAAACCTTTTGCTGTCGTTGCAATTGTTTATGCACGCTAGTATTAATTTATCGGATCTTTATGAATTGACAAATCTCTGATTATAACGAAATAAAAATAAAATCAAAGTAAAAAATAATATATCATGGTAAACGTATTGAATAATTAGTTGACGGTTTATTTCGCGGTACAGAGCAGGCTTTATTTCATTTTGTAATTTAAATAGAATCGCGTGCGAATTGTAAATCTAGAAAAATGTCTACTAATTGCTCATTTTCTCTGACGGTCCTAAGAAACTAAAAATATTTTTCCGAATTTCATCGTCAAGGTCTCTTTCGCGTAAAGCTCAATTTAAATCAGTGTCTGCTGCTTAATAAATAAATTACAGCCGCGTTAACAAAAAAAAGCGACGGATTGAAAGACCTAGGGTATCAATCCAGAAACCACGTAAATATGACAGGCCGCATTGTTAAAAAACGCGTTGCCCAAAATAACAGCTGCAACACCGTGCTCTGCAAAGATTTAAACTGTCATGATGAATGATTTATTTAAAATTCAACGTTTGTAGGATAACGTTATAAATCTCCGTTGGCCGAATTTTGCACTAAACCTCGGGGAGAATTCCCACTGAATCGACAAACAAAGACACGAAAAAGTCAGGCCAGAATGTATTTTATTTGCAACAGTGCAAAAAAAAAAAAAAAATGTAACAGCTTGAAATAACGAATCGTAACACTTCAATAAATTTATTGTTGTCAGATTGCGGATTTGTGTGGACTTGTGGATAATCAAAAAGTACAGAAAGACGCATAATACGTCCAAAATAACAGCTTCGTAGTGCCCAACAGATCAAGTAATTTCATTTCCTTTTTAATTGTATTGAAGGAAACGTGAATTTGCATAATTATCGTCCACAGTCTAATTATTGTCACTTCGTAAACAACATTGTGATAGTGATTTCATTTAGCGAGATTCGAGATGGATCGTTTTCAAATTATTCCTCATTTCTGTCCGAGTTAATTCGATTATTCAATTAAAATAACAAATGATTATTATTGTTCAAACACGTTTCAGGAGCGACGAATTGAATAACATATTATCTTATTCAGTTAGATGTTTATTTACAATAACTGTGTTAGATTATAAAAGTTGACTTTGCTATAAAAAGTGATTGTTTCGTTGTTTAATGGCGATATTTAGATTTAGGTTTCAAAATAAATTTTCATATATAAATATAATCACTATAAATCGTATCTTATGTTATAATTTGTTTCTAATAAAAAAAAAACATTTTAGATAAATCTTTGTAATTTCATCTAAACATTATAATATCAATTGTACGTGAATTATTTACTTTTTATATTCCGATGACATTTACCTCGGATATACAAATTAATTTTACTTTAATTTTACATTTTACACTGAATATTTTTGTATGCTCAATATTACCCGATTTCGTTCATAATTTCCAAATTTTTATTTACACATGATTAATGAAATTAGGTCAGAAGTATGAAGTAAGTAGACTATGAAATAAACAATTTGACCAATTTCGTTTAACGAGACAGTGATTAAACGTGCATGAGGTACATCATTATAGGAAAGGAATATTATTTATAAATATTTATAAATTGAATTTTCATCGTGATATCTCTCGCGAGTCAAAAGTTATTCAGAAATGTCGCGTGAATTCTCGATCCGGCCCACTGTCCGCCAGTGGAAGATTCGCTGAAAGTGTCGGCAGTGCAAACAAATACGTGCACGCGATATAATTCGTCGACGATGTACAAATTGGCGGACGATCGCGCGTGGTGAAGAAATCGAACGGATCGATGGATCGATCCGCGTTTGATATTTAAAGCGGAACGCGGAAGATCCAGGGGAACTCGAGAAAGAAGATTCCCTCGAGGGGATTTATTTCCTAGTGTTATACTTGTTGAACGTGACCTAGATAAGTGTGTAAATGACGATTGAGGTGCGCGGATGGATATTGGCCTACTCGATTGGCGATTCGGTGCCAGCTGCGATTCCATCTTCGCGCGTTCATGCGCGTCGAATTTTTTCCGTTGAAATAGCTGCGTATCTTTGACCATTGACCTAACCTATCTTCACAATGACTATAATATAATGACAATGAAAGATTGTCGATAACTCAATAGCTTAAGAATCGTAAAAGAAATCTACTTTCACTGTCCTACGTTCGTTTTCTATTTTTTGTTTTTCTTTTAGAAAGATGTTTTTGCGTCTTAAAAGTACTTTTATTCTCGAAAGCATCGAAAAGTTTTTTTTTCATGATTTGATCTGCCACGATCGTGAAAATCGAGATTTCTTTATAACGATCCTTTAAACTTTGCTTTTTTTCGTCGTTTTATTGGGATTTTCTGGATGTAACCTAATTGTCGTTTGAACGCTAATGTTCAGAGTGTAATAAAATGAAGAGAAAGGAAAATCACACAGTAAGTTTTAATAGTGGGAATGCTTCAATCTCTAAGAACATAATGGATTTAATTACAAATAAAATTTTTCAGTGTTTTTACATTTCTGTGAATTTTTCCATTCTCTGCCACAAGATGATAAAATCTCATGGAAAATTTAAAAAAAAAAGGAAAAAGGAAAAAGAAACGAATTCGAAATGAAACGATTTAAAATATTAAGCAGTAACATAAATGATTGGAAAGAGATTAGAATAAAGTAAATATAAGTATAATGGTAGAAAAAGATACGAATCATGTATTTTATATATACGATGAAACGAAGCTGCCTTTTCTTTCAACATTTTTTCTATTTATGTACTTTCTATTTCACAGTCCAACGTTCCAAAATTTATTGTTCCCGAAGTATTGTATTTTGTCTCCGGTATATTGCTAAATTTCTATGCCAATTGACGAGAATGTTGAATGGTTCTCTGTTGAATCGTTCGTTGAATTGAACGTGGCACCGACATCTTCTACGACTACGACATAGAATTTGCTCGATTGGTGTTTAATCGAGTAAGAAATAGGAAATCTCAGATTTCCCGTGATAATCTTGTTGAGGTGAAAATCGTCGGAGGAGGTCAGAATTATCGCGTAAACGTCGCTCGACGATATCATAACTTTAAGTGACAATTTGCTGGACGATCGATGCGAATTCAGCAGGTCTGATTCTATAAGATAATCACGGCCGTATTGTGTTGTAAGAGCAATAAGCGAATTGAATTTGTATTCGTAGCGAAGCAGCAATTTTTCTGCAAAATTGCAAAACTACTTTTTTACAGTCTCTTGATTCTTAAAAAGAAAATTGCATACTCCTCTGAGAGTTCACGATGCTCTGTTCGCGGTTTGTTCGTAACTTTGAAATCGATACTTCGAACCGTCTCCCTTTCATCTCGTCTTGTAGCGTTTCGATATGACTTTAGGTCATAGACTGTTTTAAATATTCAGTAATGGTATCTCCAAGTTCTTCTCTCTTGTTCACTGTCCACAGTTTGCAAACGAATTGAAATTGTAGTTGTAGTTTAATCGGCTTGGCAACGATGACGATTCGAGTTAAGTATCAATTCGCGTTGTCCCAATTATTTTCGCGACAGTTTATTCACAAAATAATATCTGTCTCTGTTTATCAATTCAATCACTTCAATGATTTTCGCAACGTTAATCACAATAAAATCTTTCTCTATTCAGTTCATATCATTCCGATAATTTTTTCAATGACAAATTTGAATTCACTCACGCACGAACATTAACATTGAATGATTTGTCACAGAGTGCTCTCCGTAGAAAAATATAAAATAAAACGTCAAAGGTATGAAAGGATTAAGTAACTGTTTATATATAATATATTGGTATTTTTGATAATGATGCATTTCATATTTTTCATATTTTATTAATATTGTATTGATGAAACACGGTTGTGAAACAATACTAAAATGTAACGTATGTATTCTACGTGTTATTACATGTGATACTATAAAATTAAATAATTAAATTAATACTACAAAATTATAATAATTAAATTATCACATGTAATAATATAATATATTATTATATAATAATGTAGTATAGGTATTATCACGTATTATATAATAATTATATACATATATAAAAAGAAAACTTTGTATTAAAAACCTACGATAATTTCGATAATTCTGTGTTGTGTGATTCATTGCATAATTTTCTAATATTTTTTCGCAGCTTTACTTGCGAATTTTTCATCTAGCACAAAATATCATACGCTAATATGTTTTTCGTGTTTTTGTTTCAGGTAAGAGCAAATACATGACACTGATTTCTGGTTAATTTCAAACTAGGTGCAACATTGTACAAGTAAGTGTGGCTTAGTTTTACTGAAGAAAAAAAAAATTCGGATTGGCGGTCAGTAACTAGCCAAAATATTATAGTTTCAATCTCTGGAAAAAAATAATATCCTCTACCTCATTTTTTGAACTTTCCCAAGAAACATAATAAGTAGTCTAGTTGATGTGAATTATTCCGAATTATGTGAATATTGAGTGTCAGTTGTGAAATTCTCTTATTTTTCTCACATCGTTGTCATAGCTTTCACTGCAGGCCTCTGTTCAGATATTATACTATTGATACATCGCATCATACAATACCAAACGTATACGTTCGTTATAATTATCAGCAGATTATAAAAAAAAAAGGAAACTAAATCCGAGAGTTAAACTGAAACGATTAAACTTCGACCGATTAATTCGTCCTAATCAACGTTCCTCCATTTTGCGACGTGTATCGACGTGAAAGTACACGTAGCCAATCTCGTGGTCTTGATCTCATCTCTCTCTTCTCTCTCTCTCTCTCTCTCTCTCTCTCTGCATATTTCACTGGAATCGAAATAATCGAGAAACCCAGCGGGTGCTATTAAATTATCGATAAGAACCTATACGGTAGAAAGCACGACTAACGCTACAGTTCGACGATAGAGAGAGAGAGAGAGAGAGAGAGAGAGAGAGAGAGAGAGAGAGAGAGAGAGAGAAGCTAGTTTCTCGTTCGACTGCCCCGGAGAGTGGGAACAGGCTCGGAAGTTGGAAATTGGGATTGATGAGCGACGACTATACGAAACCGTGCATAATTTATTCATCTCGGTAGAAGACCCAATTCCACCATTCCACGCGTAGTATGTAATAAAATTTTTTTCGGGTTCCCTGAGTTTATGCTCCGCTACTCCGGAATTAGGCACGTCAGGAATTAGACCTCGAGGAATCGGTCAGGCGCGTTGTGAAAGTGTTCGGTTGATGGAATTTTCGGATAACAGAGCAACCAGTCTTCTGATATTCATTGATTTAGTACGTGCGTTCGGATGGACGATTAAGAAAAAACATTGTCAATTTATTTTGAGAATAAATTTCGGCATTTCGAAACTTGAGAATTGGGTTGTTTGGAATTTTCCGGATTTGATTTCAGAATCAAAGTTGTTGGGTGGACATTTATAAATTGCAAATAAAATAGAAAATGCTATATAAATCCACGTATAATGTGCTATATACAATATCAAAAAAATAGAGTTTCTTGTATAATAACGTGTAGTTTTCAAGATGTTTGACGATATGTTTGACATGCAATGATTCTTTTCATGATCGTAATCTTTTTCTATGACGAATTCGCTCCAAGTAGTAGACAAAATTTAATTATCGAAATATTAAATTACAATAGTGTAATTCTGAAGTGATAATAATACATTTTTATAATATCTAGGAAAGATTGAGTTCGTCTTATTGTATATTATATAAAACATACGTACACCATTTTAACGTACATAAAATACAGCGTACTTTAATATCTATAATAATTAAACTGTCTTGAATAATAACTAACATTAAATATTTACAATACACAAGTACATGTTCTCTCATCGACACAATAATACGTTGCACATTGAAGATCAGTTTTGATGAAAAAATATGTTCATAAATGTACGCTACATGAATTATTAAAAAATTAAAAGAAAAATTTTCTCGCTTCTCTGTCCACGAATTTCGCGGAAAAATTAATTATCAAACGAGATAAAAGGGAGTCTATTTTATTCACGAAACGCCACGTTATACATATCATCAGAATATTCAAACTGGAAGTCGCCTCTTATGTTTGATATTTGCTGTCAATTCGGGTTAGCTAGAAGTAATGCTTGTATAATTAATTAGAAACATTTGAATAATGCATACGCGTCTGTATCGTTATGTAACAATTAGTTAATTATCCATAATTATGTAATGGGATTTGATGAATGCAACATCGGATAGCGCGTCTCTGTAATTAATTTTGAACATTGCACGAGTCCTGTCATCAGTTAAACCCTTTGTGCAATTTTATAAAATTTAATGTTTCGATTATTTCGATTTGGATCGCGAAACACAATGTTAACAATGTATTTCGATGCATGTTGTTTCATCAATAAATTTCATATATTTTCCTCACCGAAGAAGAATTGTTCGTTATGAAAAATTCATATAATAAAATGCACGATAATGGTTATCATGAATGATTCATTTTATAGAGATTCAGAAATAGCACCGTGAAAATTACTGCACTTGGAAGAAGATTGAGAAACGGTCTCTGTTCAAGGTAATTTCAGGCAACTTTAAATCAATCAATTATTTATAAAAGAACGAAATGAAAATCCGCGTTCACAGGAATGTGCATCACGGACGTGGAATATCGGACTGACTTTTCCGAAATTAAATCTCGCGGTTGAATTTAATATCTGAATATCCAATTCAGTGGGATTTTATAATCAATCTTTATCACGAATTCTAGCGAATTCGTATACGAATTGCAGTAAGTACATTACGATTCAACGATACTGTTTGGAAATTCGAAACGAAACACGTCTGATCAAAAATTCATTCGAGGAAAGAAAAAAAGAAAAGGAAAACGAGAGCGTGAAATCGAAAACGAAACCGAATGTCTGAAATTTTCCTACAGTCGCCTATGATGAAACGATGCAATTGGAGAATTAATTAGACAATCTTTCAAAGAAGATATGTCCGGTTAGAAAAGTTCGTTTGAAAAGTATTTAGATCATTGAAGTTTTTGTATAAAATTACAAAAGAATACGCGTTGATTACCTTTTTAATTCGCAATTTCGAATTTTTTGATTTCCCAACTTTTTGGTCTTTTCATATTCTTCATTGCAATAATATAGTTTCATCAAGGTTTCATAAAGGTTCAATCGTTCAATTTTCGGCGCGAAATATTTTATTCACAATGTTGTCGCAGTGTGTTGCACTACATGCGTGTCTCTCTGTTTATTTATTTACAATCAAATGGCATAACGACGGTTCTCTGTGGGTCCTTTCTCGTTTCTCGATTCCTCTCTACGGAGGCAACGTTTCTCGCAAAGAATTTCGCCCCCCTCATCGTACAAAGCATCCTCCTCTTGCATCTACCTCTGTGCATCCAATATGATATGCACTCGAAAACAATTCTTCCGAAACGAATAGAAGGATCTCTTCAAACGAAGTAGGGGGCCCTTTTTACGCTCAGTGTATCAACTGAATTTATGACCTGGCCGTGCAGCGCGAAACAAGAGACAAGAACGTGCCGGGAAATAAGAAAAAAAAAGAAAAAAGAATGGAAGAACGAGATTTGAAATTGATTTAACTCTTTCGAGATGGTTTCGTTTTCTTTTTGCAGCACAAACATGTAAATAATTCAACAACTCTACTTGATCAGCTGTAAAAAAAAGATTAAGATTGAATAATATATATATATATATATATATTATTCAAACTTTGTCTCTGAATTGTTGAGCTTTAGAAGATTATTATCTGATCTTTTTTTAGTGACAATTTACTTACTTTTCACAGTTCAAAATTTATTTACTTTTTCGTTGTTCAAAAGGAAATGACACGAATAATGGTAAATTCTGAGTGATGGTAAATTTAAACAACAATGTTTATAATATCTTTGTCTGTCAGTTGCTTTTTAAATTACAAATTCGAGAAATTGTGGCTTCTCAATGATTCAGTTGTACGACTTTTGTTAATGTTCAAAGGCAACAATGGTCCAAGAGTTATATATATATATATTATGTCCCAATATCCTCAAAAGAGTTAAGCCTTTCGCCAAAGTTACGTCAACGCGACATTTCATTCATAATCAACTCATATTATCAAATTTTTTAATATTGAAATATTCCAAAAAAAAAAGAAGAACGATTCTCGTAATATTTTCTGCAACTTGCAGCTAGATTCTATAATTATTTTATAAAAGGATTATTTCATAGAGAAATTACGATAAATTTCTCGTTACTTCTTTCTTCGGTAAACTACGATAATTTGAAATTATCCAGATGAAAAGCGTAGAACAAGAGATTTCGAATCGCGCAATTGAAAATGTTTCGCGGGTCAAACGTTTGACGTGTTCCCTTCCGTTTTTCCGCGGCAATTCTGCGGAATTGGCACGTACACAAAAAGAAGAAGAGCGTTCACAACGGCTTTCTAATTTTGCTGGGGGAAACGAATCAATCGGGCAAATATTTGATCGCTTTCGCGTCGCAGCGCGAAACAAACCACTTTTCAGCTAACCAAGTGGCCCTTGATTCTGCATTTTAAAGAGGGAATTGCATCATTGGAGACCTTTTAACAGAATGACAGTTTTCTGTTCGTCGTTTGAACGGCAAACAAGTCCTCGTAATGACCAACAACTTATTGTCCTGTCCGGATGGAAAGAGTTATGTTGACAATGTTTCTCCGACAATTCTATTCTTCTTCTTTTTTCTTTATTTTTTTTTTTTTCACGTGAGATTAATTTCGAAATTGTCCGCGTTTTTTTTCGAGGTGAAGGAACAACATTCATCGACCCCACGAGCCTGCTATTGATAATTAAAGCATAAAATTTTCATCACAGACATTAAAGAAAATAGAGAAATTTCATGATACAATGAATTATACAAGCTTTCATTCGTATATAATTTTACGAAAAATTATTTGAATCTTTAAAAATACACTGTTTTACGTCTATGAAATATCTGACGAAAGTTATAAATTTGTCAGTTTTGACCATTTTGGTGGTTCTGGTGTTAATATTTTTCTTTTCTTTTCTTTCTTTAATGCAAAACGATACAAAAAACGTACGCTCGTAGTTCAAGACAAATCTCTTAATTTTTTAAACAAAAAAAAAAAAAAAAAAAAAAGAAACAATTGCAGATCTCAAATTGTTTTTCAACGCATTTCAAACGAATTAAGACGAATCTCTTCATTTTCTAAAAAAGAAAAAAAGAAAAAAGAAAAAGAAAAAAGTGAACCATCGCAACAATTACGGAAATGTCGAATCTTTAATTGACGTTAATGGGTTATTACGAGTAATTGCGACGAAATAGCCGCGCGCCGATGCGGCGAACTGAGCAACGAGAGCCGCGCTATCTATTCGATCGAACAGAGACGAATAGATGGCGAGTGAGTGGCAGTGAGAAGGACAAGATGAGCGGCGAGAGCGTGCGACAGATAGGACAGGATAATTTGGAGAGAGTTTCCAGGCAGCACGCCGCGATGCAACTGTAGATTAGTATCAAGACACATCGGCGAGAAGCTCGCGCACAAGTGGCGGTTGGGTGGAGGAGGGTGGATCGGCAATGTACAGCAAGTATATTCGTTAACTCGATTAGCCTTAATTAAGCGCCGGAGCTTATTTCGATCTGTCGGTTAATCGGGTCGTCTGTGCCCGAGCGCGCGGCCCGAGCTTGTCGTGACTTTGAAACAAACCCTGAGATGCGGTTTCCGGCCGTGTGTGTGTGTGTGTGTGTGTGCACGCGCTCGCCGAGATTCGTGAAAGAGACGAGAAACTTCCGCGGATTCGACCATCTCCGCCGAAATGACAAATTAATTAACCGACCCACGTTTTGGACCACTAACGCGTAACGAACGAGAGAAGTGTACCACCAGTTTGATCTTCAACTTCAACTCGTAAAGATTTGTCTGCTCGTATCTGTTCTCTGCGCTGTTAGAAAAATGTTTCTCGGCCGGGATTTTCTTACGCGTGGATGCTCGTGTGTTTCATGGAAGGCCCACTGTTTTTCGTCTGTAAATACATATGAATGATGAAACATAATTTTCAAAATATTGGTGTACGAGTCTCTAATTTATCGAAAATACAAGAATTGAGTTTCCTCTTGCTATTTTACTGTATTACGCTTTTATTTCATCTTGTAATGTAACGCTATAGGTACTATAGCAAACAGTCTACGCCGCGCATATTACACAGCAGTATCTTTCAAGTAGTTCCAGGAGTTCTCTGCCTAATCTTGCGACGCTAATGTCACGCTTGTTCCTCTGAATAAGAAATCTTCTGCATTCATGCGCTAAGTGGACAGTCAGGAATTTTAACGTCTCAAGAAACACAGAAGTGAAAGACTTTCATTTTCTTCGTTAGATACTCTTACGTCCAATTCGAAGCTTGGACATGATTAAAAAAAGAAGGTCAAGTCAAATTTTATCCTCCTGAATTTATCCCCATTCATTCCCGAAAATTCAATAAAACTCGCCGAGCGATCCGCCAGAGAATTCATTTGATAGGATGAGCCAGCCGGAACGGAAAATTGGCGAACGACGAACATCCTTCGAGTAATTGTTCTCGTTCTCGTTTGTCGTCGAGTCAGTGAACGGTTAATCATAGTTGCGAGCACGAAATTACAAAGTTAATTGGAAATGGGCAACAGGTAGGAAAACTGTGTTGTTGCCATCGATGGAGAGAAATCTTATCACCAATTTATTATTATTCCGATACTGTAGTTCTCTCGCGAAAGCTGCCGGTGAAACAGTCGAACATTCATTTGTCAAAGAAAAGCAGCTTACACCGCCACGTTCCGATCGATATCGGCGAAATTGACTCTTACCACTGACGAACAAACGTGGTAAGCCATTGATAAACCCTCTGATTTATATTATTTCTTTCGTTAAACGTTTCCTCGAAAGTAACGTTCCCTCTTTATTAAGCAAATATTTCTTCTCGCCTCTCGTCTCACTTCAAGTCCAATATTA
Source organism: Frieseomelitta varia (assembly GCF_011392965.1). Lineage (NCBI taxonomy): Eukaryota > Metazoa > Arthropoda > Insecta > Hymenoptera > Apidae > Frieseomelitta > Frieseomelitta varia. The sequence continues at coordinate 29,204 of NW_025110282.1, read as the reverse complement.
ACTTTTTTATTACGAAAACTCACAGGTGCTCTTCGAGCTCTCTTTCGTTTTACTGTTTGTGGTTCTTTGAAGAAAGATCTCTAACGTGGAAATATTCAGAAAATTATAGAAACTTTGGGGACGTGTACAAAATTCGAGATCACACTAACTGTTTTTCTTTTCTTTTTTTTTATTAACATTGGTGACAATTGTCTGTAAAATTATGAATTGTTGTGTCATTTGTTTTTCGAACTTTCTTCTGACTGCTGCATGTATTGCAATTTTAACAATCTTTTTCTTGCTGAAATACAAAAATTCAGTTTAAGAGGAGTAAAATTCACTGAGAAATTCCTTCCATTTTTCAATTTTACGTCCAAACTGTGTAAAGTTTTGTGACAAAAGGTTTTTCTTTCAATTGGGATTGTCACGTCGTAATAAATTTATGTAATTCGAAGAAAAATAAACAAGAAAGGTGGCTAACTGGCGGCCCTTGCCCCTGCTTTCCTAATCGCTATCCCCTCCACTGCATCGATCTCCCCCACTACATTGAAATTTCTGTGCACAAGCCCCACTCTCTCAGTCCGTCGATTCCCCTCCCAAGCAAGTGGAGTCAGTTAACCAGCTCTGTTCTACCATACGATAATCCTAAAACAAAATTCGACAATTTGAAAAAGGATTTAAAGTGATAAGACTTTGCAGTATGCAAGTTACAAATAAAATAACAGAAACGAAGAATTTTTACTGATCAATTTTATTTCTCTTCGAGTTTCGAATGTGCGCGTTTTCCATAAAGTTTGTCACAACTTTCCGAATTTCCGGATCGAAGGAATTGTCAGATGACTCGGCAATAATTTCTTCGAAAGTTCACGAATATTTCTTTGTTCATTCAATTAAGACGCAAGCTCATTAACTTTCGTCGAGCGAAATATTATCGTTCATTTTTTTTATCAACGCCAATAAATCGCCAATAAATCGTCGTCATTTGAAAAATACAAACAGAATCGTCTATCATGTCACGGAGCAATCCTGAAATTTATTCGAACGTTTAACTTGGCGACGATTCGTCGAGATTTATCGGTCCGTTAAATTCTCGAGGATGAATCGGCGCGCCGCGGCGACAATTTGAAAATTTCCTGCGGAAAGTGAAAAGAGAAGAAATGGTGGAAAGTGGCTCGCTGCAGGGGGGGGGGGGGAAGGAGTGAAGCGAGGAAAAATAAAGTCGAAATGTTGGTTTTGAAGGCGAGGAAAGTTCGAAGACCATTACACCCGACGAAACGGAACTCGACCGCGATGATTTACGGATCTTGCGAAAGCGATGAGATTCGCGACGATCCGTGGTATATTGGTTGGCTCAAAAAGTAACGTAGGATTCTTGCAGTAAATTGCAAGTTCCGCTTCATCGTTTCTCAACCGGCGATATACGTGAGAATGTTCTCCTACTTGCGCGAAACTATAATTCCTATTGTATCGTGAAAATAGTTTACGACCTATTGCTAAACAATTTTCTTTCGGTAATTCTTTTTCTACTAGTAGTTATCAATCTTTTGAGCGTTTAAAATATTGTCGGTATAGAGTGTTAATTATAATTGTATAACGTATTAACATATAACCAAACATCTTGCCATTGATTATAATCAACAACAATAGTAAGAATTATAGGAATAATCAGAAATACAGTATTCAAAGATTACGTACAGTATTCAATTCTCTTCTCTCAATTTCTTGCAAAATCACGATATAAAATCGAACGTCTACGTCCTCGTAGTAGCAATCCGGCACTAAGAGCCAAATCCAGTTGAACATCGCTGTTGTTCAATAATTCTAACTTTTCAATAATTACTCAGAGAAATGAAAGTTCGCCGAACTTTCAGTATACGTAGTCACTTCGTTCTCCCGAAGAATTTTTCCCTAAGGTCTCCACAAACTTCTGTACTTAGACGGAGTAGTGTTTAACAAATTATAACGATGTATTTGCGCCATTGATCAACGAAACGGCAAGGAGAAACGAAAGAACGGCGGGGCGTAAATCACGATTAAAGGAAAAGCATTAAAATGAAGGGGGATTTAGGGGCTATAGGGTGTAAAACGTGCACACTCGAGCGTACGTAAAGAAGAAAATTGCGTCCGTCTAATAAATCGTGGCCTAACTAGAAAGAATGTGGAGTTCCGCCTTAACGAATTTCGTGGCACGAACGCCACGAGCGAACCTAAAGGGGGTTGTTAGAGCTCGAGTCCGCGCGGAATTTTCAAAATGCCTGCGAGCTAAGGCATTAGAGAGCGACGCGAGCTGTGGGCGAGGATGAAGAAGAAAGACGGGACGAACGTCGCGCCGCGGCAGTTAAATAATCTTAAACCTGTTAGAGGGAACTTATTCACGAGTTCCACGGCCTTAGTTTGCGACTCTCTGTCGTTCAATTTCACTCGTAGCGAGAGACTTTTCTCTTTGTTTTAACGATGAACGTTCCTCGTTCCCTTTACGACGCCGCGTCTCGCCGTCGAATTAGACAAATTATATAATTGTGGCGCCGGGTTGAAAATATAGCTCTTCGGTGCTCTCTGTTATCCGCGAACGTTAAATAATGTTAATTCCAAGGTGATATTAATGTAACGTTAATTGTTATGTTAAATATGATAAAATATACTTTTTAATCCTACTCCTTTTGCAAATAGAACGCAATGTTACAAAGAATATCGTACAAAGAATATAATATGCCAGGAAAGTATATAGAGACGTGAATATTGTGTTATAGATAAATATTGTAGAGAATATTTTATAATAAAGTAGAGCACAATATTACAAAATTGTGTAAAAAAAAGAAGAAAGTATTATAGAAAATATTTTATAATAAAATGGAACACAATGTTACAAAATTATGTGAATAATACAGTGTATTACAATAGTATATAAATACAGCAGTATAGTATTGCGTGCAGAAAATTATATAATATTACAAAGTCATATACAAAAGCAGAATATAATAATATTGCAGAATTATACAAATAATACAGTTTACTACAAAATTATGTGAATAATACAGTGTATTACAATAGTATATAAATACAGCAGTATAGTATTGCGTGCAGAAAATTATATAATATTACAAAGTCATATACAAAAGCAGAATATAATAATATTGCAGAATTATACAAATAATACAGTTTACTACAAAATTATGTGAATAATACAGTGTATTACAATAGTATATAAATACAGCAGTATAGTATTGCGTGCAGAAAATTATATAATTATTACAAAGTCATATACAAAAGCAGAATATAATAATATTGCAGAATTATACAAATAATACAGTTTACTACAAAAGTATATATAAATATACCAATTTGGATCGAGCAGTTTTTAACGTTTGATTAAACATTAGCGGTATTGTTTACAACACGTGCAACATTCTTTGATTTAAAAAAAAAAACGAGAATTCTTTAATTTTGACACTTGCGGTAGTCTGTTTGCACGACGTGAGAAATTAATTGCTGATTATTTGGATTGTACAAATTGACACGGTAGACGGAGTAAGACTTCGAAGGCCAATTTTCCATTTTTCATCGAACGGTTGGTCGAAATTGAGAACAAAAAGTAAGATCGAACGCTCGGTGCACGCCAAAGTCCAGCTTTTGTCGGCGACGTTCAATTCATTCTAGTAACACGATACATACGTTCGTTATGTAACGAGCTCGATGTATTTTGCAAAAATATCAAAAAAAGAGATAGGATCGCTTTCTCTTTTTTTTTTTGGCCTCAGGCTCGCGCCAAACGGCGTGTTCAATTTTGCAACCTTTCAGCGGGCCGTTCATTTTCTCTGTGGCTTCTAAATAGAAGCAGCGCGATTGTCGCCGTACTTTCGCCATTTGGGCGGAAAGGGACGTTTTCGAAACCAATGAATCGTATTTCATGGAAAACTGAACTTCAATCTCCGAGTGACGAACGGGAAAAGCGAAATCACACTATTGTTGCAAAACAGTTGGTCCTGCGGCTCGGTGAGCATTCATGTGCAAAAATTTTCGGAGAAAGAACATGCTTTTTCGTTGTTTTGTCAATCAAATCCGCGGGCGAGGATCAATATTTTAATTGGTCTCGATCACTTTCGAAAATTTTAAACACATTGAAAACATTGGAAGTATTGAATTTAAAGATCAAGATAAAACGTTCGATACTTCGTTTATAATTTCACGAGTACTTCGTTCGTTCGCAAGAATATCTAATACCAATGAAGTGGCAAAGCAATGATTAAAGATGGCTGAAGATGAACTTCGCAGAAACACTTCAGCCACAAACTAATTAGTAATGATTGAATGTGTATTTTTAGCCACATTCGGCAAGTTTCACGAAACATCAGTTATTTATTGAAGATAATTTGTGGAGCTCGAGTGGTATATTTTTACGTTCAAATTCGATTGAGAGAGAATCCGATCTGATCTCGATGGCATAGAACGGAACCAAAAATACCCACCTTGCGATCGAATTAGACACTAAACACTAAACACTCAACTATTCACGCGCAGTAAATAGCGTTGGCGTCGAATCCACCAGCTGTCACAAATATTTCGAGGATGATTTCAAAAATATATAGAGTAAATCTCAAACACAATTCGAAAGCAGAGGCGGATCTGTTTTCATCGCCCCGAGCTCGCGTGGCCATTGTACGCCCGCGATATTGTGTTCTTTCCCTTTGTACTCTAATTTGACAGGCGGCATCCTCGATCCGACAGCTAGTTATTAGCAATAAGTTAGCAAGCGGAGGTGCGGTTAGCCCGTGCAGCGTCTCGCCGCGTGTTGTAACAATAGCAATAGTGAGTTTCCCTATAGCTAGCTGCGAAAATCATCCCCCGAAAACAGTGGCCATTTCGCCGACGAACGATCATTCTACGTAGAATTTATCCGCGTGACTTGATCGCGGGACGATCGGTGGTTCGCGATTTCACGCCCGCGAACCAACGTTGTTTCGTTCGATTTAATTATAATTAATTAATTAGCCCAACCAAGAGGGGATTGGAAACGGCGTGTAAAGAGTTCTGCCTTGTAATCACGCGCGATGACATACGTTCGAGTAATAATGACGCCGAGCGTGATGATTTGTTTGACGATCGATTTCAGTGGGGCGAGTTTAACCTTTTGCTCTGGAATGACGTGCCACGCGAGTGTATTTGGCCCCGAAATTGCAATATTTTCTCAGTTTTAAGTGTATTGAAATATAAACCAGGCAAAGTAATAAATCTGTTACTCTTTAGCAATTTCTATCCAGTGATATACCGATGAATTCGAAAAGAAGACGAATTACTGTATACGGTTCAGGTCACTCGTTATGGTCCGCGAACCAGTTACTAGCGCCAAGAGGTTAAATTTTCCAAACGGACGAAGATTGAAAATTTCACGTGACATTTTTTTTTTTTTTTTTTTTTTTGTTTAGGTTAAGTTTTTGTTTAGGTTCTTGGAACTTAATTGGAATTTAATTAAAAAAAAAATCACAGAACGTTGGTACATACGAACAGCAACAATGAAATTAAAATAGTCGCAAAATTCGCAACGTTGCAATCCGAATAGCAAGTGGGAATATTAAAAACTGGCGTAGGCCATCTTCGTAGCTGTTCTCGACAATGAAAGGGAGGGGAAAATTTCTAAAAACGACGGTACGAACCAACTTGGCCGAAATTCATCCGACGAAAGAAAACGAAAGGAACAATATTTCTGGACCAGCGAGGCGAGGAAATTTCACGGTTACCTCACGTCGTTCGGTACGCTTCGCGAGCACATTCGCGCTCCTGGAACAAAAAGCTCCGATAAAATATTCCAATAATGATTAATGTTCCTCCGTTGCAGGCGAATCACGCGTTTTTCAACATTGATTAGCTGCCACAATCGAATTTACGCCATTTAACGGCGCTAACGTTATCGCGATGTTTCATTAACCTATTAAGTCGCGTTGAGGCCAACGTTTCGTCCGCAATATTTTCCCCGGTGATTTACGTTGTCAAATATCTGTCTTTTAATCGCTGGGCAGCTGTAGAAACGAATTTCAGTGAATTTGTATTTTTTCCTTTTTTTTTTTCCTTTTTTTTTCGACAACAATTTTTCGTTCAGCTTGATTTTGCGAATTTATGAAGTTTCAAGGAACAAAGTACCATTGCTCGGTTTTTATTTTGTGCTACTTGCTGGATCGTTCGAGGTATATAAATTTTGCGAATTTTTTCCGTGGAAAAGATCTCAATTTTTTTTTTTTTTTTTTTGTTTAAATATATATTAATGTGACTTTTAGCTTTACGTTTCAAATATTTTTAAGTCAAAATGGTGCTGTTCGCTAGTTTCAAAACCCCATTTGAAATAAAAGATCTGTATATGTATAGAAAGAGAGAGAGACAGAGAAAGAAAGGATATTTATTGTAAATGTATATTTGGTAAAAGAAATTAATAGCATATAATATATCTAAATGTCTCATTAAACATCAAGACTTATTGACATGATGTAAAATGATATACGCTTCTAATTTTTACATTTTAAACACTTTACCAATATTACAGTATTATTAATGAAATTTCACAATGTTTTATATGACACATTAAGTTCCTACAAATGTTTAAATATTTTCAAGGTATAATCATTTATGTTTACCGAATATTTTCGATTTTCGACTTTCGAATTATGTTATTAATACTTTTATTCGAACGCACAATTACAAATATCAACTTTATAACAAAAATAACAGTATATAAAGCGAATAGTATATCAAGCGGAACGTTTGAATAGCTGAATATATATCGGTTGAACAAAATTTAGAAAAGCTGGAGGAATCTACTATACTTTGAAACGAAACCAAATTACAATATCGTTGAGATATCTTTTCTTTCTTTCATGCTTTCTATCAAGCTTTAAATAGCGAGCTTAATTTTCCACTTTCAGCAAGTTTAATTTTCTACGTGTTGTCGTGTAACGCGTACAGTTTATTTATTAAATCGGTTGATAATGGTTATCGTGTTTCGCGATAATAATTCACCGACGAGATAAAATCTGTCTATTATCAGCGAAACGAGTCCCGTTTTAACAGTGTGACCCGTTAATCTGAATATTTTACGAACTAATTTTGGAAAATTAGAATATCGTCACCGGAAGAATCGTTTAGATATATGTGTCAGTTATACGTACAGTGATTTGAATCTAAATTATTGTAGGTTAGTTAGACGAAATCGTGGAACGATAAGTTTCGATTCATTTGAAAATCTCTCTCTTTGCAATAACCTCCTTTATAAAAATTTGATGCGTGTGATTCTTTTTCGCGATTTTATCGAATATTAGATTTAGACGAAGGAAATTAAAAAAAAAAAAAGCGTAACATTCTTCGTATTTTGTATTCATTTTCAGTTGATGGTTAAAGTTCGATAAAATTCGGCGGAGAAAATTCTTTTTCGCGTGTAATTATTGACAGTCTCTATTTGATTTGTGGTAAACGAGCCAAAATCTCGATCCATGTAATTGCAATGTATATGTTAATAGCTATTGAACAATCTTACTTCTTCATCTCTCGTGTTTTATTTCGGCAACTACCGACTTCGATCAGAGATGTGAAACAAATTAACAGGTATGTTATATCATACCATATAATGTGTCTAGACACCACCACACATGTTTTAAGTAAATAATTTGGTATTTTTTATAATGGTACGTAGTATAAACAGACAAAAATGAATGATAAAGCACACAAAATAAACATCAGAGTTTTATTGATGCACGATTAAATAAAATATATGTAACATATAATATACATGCGTAATTAATAACACAGGCGTGTATATATACAAACTTCGAAGTCACATGATATTACAAAAGGTTACACGTTACACGTTCAAAACCGCGATCTCCAGTAGCAAGTGTCCTTTGTTGCGCTATACCCTGTATATCGCGGAACATGACCCATATCCCTACGTAACACTACACAACCCGTATACTAACACCGTATACAAATCACTTTCGAAACATTCTTGAGCTTGAGATAAATGACCAGCCGCAACTCATCATCATCATCACACAGCGTACTCGCATTATACAAACAACCGGCACTTATCTGATTGCTCGAAACGAGCAACCTACTTTGCCCAGCAATCCCAAGTTTATCAATCCCCACCCTTGTTGAATTCTATTAACCAGCTAAACCACGTAACTATAATACGATATGCAGTCAGTCACTGCGTTTTTTCTTTTCGTTAACCTGGGCTTCTTCCTATGCTCTCTCTCTGGATATCTCTTCGTGCTAGCTTGAAAAAAAAAAAAAGAAAAGAAAAGAGTACGACTCGATGCGTTATTTCTTTCATCGTGGATATATTTTTCTCCGCCGCAGAATGGCGTCGGTTCGTGCGGCTCGGACCACTTACAGCGGGAACCGTGTAATTGCGGGTGGTGTTCGAGAAACGGTATCCAGTGGGTAAACGAGCAAACGGATGCTACGAGCACGGAGAAGAAAACGAGCGGCGATCCGAGATAAGGGACCGTATGCCACGCGCCTGCTTCACTCTCCACCCCCCCTCTTTTCCATCTCCCGTAAAACCCGAATCAACCACCGACTAGTTGGAAATCTGCCTGTTTCCTTATCACCGCGGAGATTGTCTGCGTGATTTGCGGTGGATTATTGGTAATTTTAGACACGCTCATTTCCGGCGTAGTTGCACGCATATCCGGATATTCGGAAGCAATTCGTAACTCGCGTTTTAACCTCGTCGTCCATCGGTGGGGCGGGTGGCTCGCTGGATTTTTCAACGAGAGCAATCTCCTTCCGTTATTTTTGATACAACTACAGTTGTATAATACTATGGCTTTTTTTTAGTTTATAAATTTACGAAATATGAATATTAAAAAAATTGTAACATTGATATAATTGTTAAATATTTTAAATATTTGTAATATTAGTATTATAATTTTTTATTTTATAAATTTTAAAACTTTTACGAGCTTTTTTCTACTTTATAAATTTATGAAATATAAATATTAAAAAATTATAATATTGATATAATTGTTAAATATTTGTAATATTAATATTTTAATTTTTTATTTTATAAATTTTAAAACTTTTACGAGCTTTTTCTACTTTATAAATTTATGAAATATAAATATTAAAAAATTATAATATTACTACAATTGTTAAATATTTTAAATATTTGTAATATTAATATTTTAATTTTTTAATTTATAAATTTTAAAACTTACGAGTTTTTTTCTACTTTATAAATTTATGAAATATAAATATTAAAAAATTATAATATTACTGTAATTATTAAATATTTTAAATATTTATAATTAACATTTTAATTTTTTATTTTGTAAATTTTAAAACTTTTACAAGTTTTTTTCTACTTTATAAATTTATGAAATATAAATATTAAAAAATTATAATATTATGTAATTATTAAATATTTTAAATATTTATAATATAATTAAATATAAATGTTTAAAAATTACAATATTTCGAAATATAAATATTAAATATTATTAGATTTCTGCGAAACTTTATAAGCCGTTTATGAATTTCGTTTTGTGTCAAAAGTTATTTCCGTACGGATCTCTGCCAATTTTTCAAAATGAAAAATGACAAGTTTCGGGATCTCTATTTTACAGAAATTTCCCAACTTAAGTTTAAATTTAGACAGTTGTTATTAAAGTTATCAAGTTTCATTGGGGACCTGTCTGTTCTCGACGCTATTATACAGTCATTAAAAGAAATATTACAGGATAATGACCAGAAATATAAGATGCTCGATAGAAATAAAGTAAAGCTTCCTTTTCTTAAATTAAAATCTTAAAAATTAGATTTATTTAATTCCAGATAATTGAAGGTTGATAGTTTTTCACATAACTTGTGACTCATGAAATTATATATCTGTTGTTTTATATAAATTATATATTTGTTGCTTTGCATAAACGTAACATTTCAAAAATAGAGTTAATTGATTAAGGTACTTTGTTATTTGATACCAATGTACTTTATGTTAAAAATAATAAGTTCGTTTTACATTTCATTTGTTTTTTTTTTTTTTTTTTTCATGAATTTATCTTTCACTATTGGAAAGATTTATAGGATGTCGTGTCGTATGAAAAATAGTGTAAAAATCTAGAATTAATTTCATCTTTAATTTCATTTAATAATAACCAGAAAAATTAATCTTCGTAGATCTACGTTTAAAATGACATTGGAGATGTTCGTGACCATTTTTAACTACTTACGTTGAATAAAAGAAAAACGACGTTCATCGATTTAATTTAGCAACGAGCACCTTCACGAACGTCAAATCAAAATATTTGATTGAGATTTCCTCAAACTATTTTTACACGAGTTAGTACTATTTCGCGAGACGAGAATGTCTCTTTAATACAAATCGTTGAAAAGGATTCGGGACGATTATGAGCTTCCAATCGGGGCTATTACTTCGAGTAATAAGAGAAATGAGGAAAAATTTAATTCCTAAATATCGCGTGCTTATAAATTAAATTAACTGAGGAGAAAGAGATAGACGTGGCACAATAAAAGAGCGGGCTCCGTTGTTCGACGAAGTTTTTCCATAACTTCCGCCGAGGCACCGGGTAAATCATCAATTTACGGACTCGATTACAAAAAAAAAATAAAAGAAATTTCACTAGAGCTACAACGCTGCTCCCAAGGAAAAAAAAAAAAAAAAAAAGAAAAGAAAAAATTCCACGGAACTTCCTTTGCCCACGGTTTTCCTTCCTCGTTCGTTCAATTGTCTTGTCTTCTCGGCACGAAGCGCTTCGCTTGTTCCACTCAGAAACGCAGCCAAACTAAACGGATCTTTTCAACGTAACTTGGAACTAATCAGAGCTGGAAGTACCAACCCCCTAGGAGTCTTCTAAATTACGTTTCTTAATAAAACCGGCGGCATATTTAAAGGTTCTTCCACTCCTCTCCCTTCCATTCGCTGCTTTCGAAACCTTTTATTTATCGCGCGACTGCCTCCTTGCTAATTAACCTGTTTCGTTCCCTCTCTTTTCAAAAATCTTTCCCTCCTGAGAAGAATTTTACAAATGTCGTCGCGTCGCGTTGGCAACGCAACGAGTTCAAACGAGCTGCCATTCTCGGACATTTTTGTCTTTGTGTTGTCAATTCTTTCGAGATTAGAGAGAATACACTGAGTATTGGAAATTAGAATATATTAGATAGTATATTATATACAACTGAGAGATTAGCAAAAGTCGAGTTTAAAAAAATGAGAAACAGAGAGCATGCAGGAGGTTGATTTCAAATTATTTTCACCTTTGAAGTGCTCTTTTTTTCTATTCGAACGTCGAAACGATATAGATTCAATACAAGCACATATTTTACACACCTCTGATTACTTTTATTAATATTAAATAGGATAAAGTAACAGTACCAATGATGATGGCAATAATAATGGCAACGGGCAATATTAAATAATGTAAAATTAAATATTAAATAAGTAAGATTCATGTAGCTGATATCGAATTAATACTTGTAATTTTCATTACACATTTTCAGATTGATTTCAGATTTCATCCGTCCCGTTGCAGCGTTAATGAAAATGCTTTACGTCAAATATTCGTTCGATTACTCCGTTAATTAACATTCAGTTTCGTCGGACAAACTCGGGGAGTGAAAAGTGAGCCGCGACACGAACGTTTAATTCTCTCCGAACAGATAAAGTTACATTAAATCAGTTAATAAAAACGTTTAGACGCGTACGAGGCAGACATTCGCGAGTATGACCGCGAGCCTCTCTTAGAGAGAAATGGCTGCGTATAAATCGCTGTTCACGTTGCGATCGCGTTTCTTATCGCGGTCTTCAAAAAAAAAAAAAAAAAAAAAAGGAAAAGAAATGTCCTCCTCCTGCCCCTCCCTTTCTCTCTTATTCTTCGCGCCGAGCTAATTATCATTAATTAGAAAAGTTTCAGCTCGGGCGCGGTCCCGGTTAAAGTCTGGCGAAAATAAGAACGAGGGTGAGCGGGGGTGGCGGGCCGTTCGGTTTTCGCGTGGCCTTAAAACTTTCGCGGCGGGTAGGCGGCCTCTCTCCGTGATAAATTTCATTGTGAAACAATAATTGCGAACGCCACGGCGGAGATAGCCGCGCGGCTGCGGACGATGCAATTTGTATCGCTCGTGCAGCAGAACGAGAGTGGAAGGGGAGAGGTAAGAAGAAAGAAAAAAAAAAAAAAAAAGAAAAAAGAAGAGCGCACGCCAATGCGCGTTTACATCGCGGTTTCTTTTCGCCGACGATAAACACGCCGGTGATTAACGACGCTAAATATGCTTCTGCTTTTCGTGTACACCGTGGATTTAATCCACGCAGCCTTCGAAAGCAACCCTCTCTCTCTTTCTTTTCTCCCCTCTAGACTCGTGCGTTTTGTATTTCTTTCTCTTCCAATTTTTGTCGAATTTTCGACCAACAGTCTTTTCTGATCAGTTTGTTAGAAATTTTAGAATTTTAGAAGTATGTATATATACCATTATACCATATACCATATACCATTATACACCATGCTACGATATATTATACCATATCATATATCACACTATACTGTTCGTTAGAAATTTTAGAATTTTAGAAATATATATATACCATTATACCATACCATATACCATTATACACCATGCTACGATATATTATACCATATCATATATCACACTATACCGTATGCTTTTCGTGTTCATCGTGGATTTAATCCCGCAGCCTTCGAAAGCAACCCTCTCTCTGTTTCTTTTCTCCCCTCTAGACTCGTGCGTTTCGTATTTCTTTCTATTCCAATTTTTGTCGAATTTTCGACCAACAGTCTTTTCTGATCAGTTCGTTAGAAATGTTAGAATTTTAGAAGTGTATATACCATTCTACACCATGCTACGATATATTATACCATATCATATATCACACTATACAGTAATACACAATACAACACCATATAATACCATATTAACCTTATTATATGGTATCATCGAACTGCATCACTCCAAATTGATAAACCGGTGATTAACGACGCTAAATATGCTTCTGCTTTTCGTGTTCACCGTGGATTTAATCTCGCAGCCTTCGAAAGCAACCCTCTCTCTCTTTTTTTCTCCCCTCTAGACTCGTGCGTTTCGTATTTCTTTCTCTTCCAATTTTTGTCGAATTTTCGACCAACAGTCTTTTCTGATCAGTTTCTTAGAAATGTTAGAATTTTAGAAGTGTATATACCATTCTACACCATGCTACGATATATTATACCATGTCATATATCACACTACACCGTAATACACAATACAACACCATATAATATCATATTAACCTTATTATATGGTATCATATCGAACTGCGCCACTTCAAATCGTATTATACTATGCTACACACTATACCATATTTGCAATAATATAACTTATTATACCATATTATACTATATCGCGACACATAATGACATATCGCACTGTGCTACAACATACCATACTAGTATTACCATATTAAACATATTATTTCACAGTAAACCATTCTATACCATGCAACAACATATTATGCCATACAATACTGTAAACAATCTGCAATTTGTAACTTTGTTCTAATCGTTCTATCATTTGCTTTCGATATACTGTGAAACATATAACAAATTATAATAAAAATCTTTCGATATTCTCGAGTATCACCAAAATACCGACCTCTGTTTCGTTAATTGCAAGAAGTGTCGCTTGAAAAATTGGAATACCGTCGCGTTTTCACTATCACTGTAAGAATATAACATCGTTTGCGTGGTCGAGGCCCACATAATATCCAAAGAAGGAAAGAAACAAAGTGTTAATCAATAATATACATATGTATGTATGTATACGACTTTGAATTTAAATTCCACTGTTGATAGTCGACATTTCATCGCTGTTTAAACGGGTCAGCTAGAAAAAAAAAAAAAAGAAAAATAGGAAGAAACGTTTGTACTCATGAAATTCATGGGAGGGGAGGAAAAATGGACTACTTTGTATGCAACGCATCGAACGCAATCTACGCTGTCTGTAATCGCATACAGATTGAATGATTTGCAAAGCGAAAGCCCGAATATTTTTTCGAATCTTTTGAACGTACGTTTATAGGTCATCCGTTTACGATGGCATCGAACACCTACGAGAACAGATACGTACGAGTGTTATCTGTTTACAGAGCGATGGTCCCGGGAGCGAGATAACTGCGAAATTTTAAAAATTACCGCGACTTTATGATGAAAGATAATATCGTGACGATAACTCTGATGTAGATCGTTGAGTTTGCACTCTTAGAGTTCTATAGCCGCTTATTACGTATTTATTTTAATGTAATATATTTATGTAATGTAATATATTATTATATAATATATTTATTCATTTAACTATGTAAATTTCCAAATTTATTCATTCACCGTCATGCCTTTCCATTTTTAGTCGAGTTAAAGTCGATCTCTACGAAATTTCATCGCGAGTTTTGCTCATTTTTGTCGAAGTGCTACAAAGCACCGGGCATTGTTCAAGTAATGATATATTATCTCGTTTAATTGGATGTTCATTCGAACGTGAAGATTTTCTTTCGATTGTTTATTAGGAGAATTTATTCTCATTTTCATCTCCAATGCTCTCTCGCGTCTCTCATTGTCGACGAACAATCTCAAATAAACTTGAGTAAAATAATTGTGCGCTGAACAAAGAATATTTCTGAAACTAATTTGAACATTCACCATTTGGAGCTTCGAGATCTGTTAACAAAAAAAAAAAATTAGACGCGAGTGCAACAATCGTATCAAGAGATTCGCGGATTAATTGCCCTTTGCAAAAATAATTTCAAGTCGGGAAATAAAAATAAACGTGTACGAAAGATAAAGTGTATTAAAAGTTACGTTTCCGAGTAAAACGAAAGAGATGTATAATCGCGAAGAGACGCAGTTTTATATTCTAACAAGATTAATTCGCGATCAGTTCGTAGCGAATAAAATTTCGGGGTAAAATTAAAGCGACCACGTGATGATATCCCATTGCCCGCGATACGAAGATCCCATCGTCGGCAGAGAGAAGAAAATTACATTCGTCAAACGTTAGTCGACACCTGTTCTACTCTCTGTTCTCGATTCAATTAATTTTCGCTCAGTTATTCAAAATAGCCGGGCGTGAACCTGGGTTTAACGCGGCTTTCCCGTTCAATTCGGCCAATAATTTCGTAATTTGCGAAAATTTACCAACCACTGTGCTCCATTTAAAATCGCGTGCAACGTGTATTTGCGTTAATACGCGATTGATTTCTGGCCGTTCGGTAATCCAGGATGGTTTCGCGAAATTTCCCGGTACGCCACTGATACATGGCTGATGAATAACGTCTGCAAGTAACCGCGGATCCGTATGATATTTCATTTACTTTCGCCGGGAGAAACGAAGGAAAGGGTCGAAAATACATGCGAGAAGTGAAAAAATATTTTCAATGCCGTCGCTCTCTCTTTCTCTCCCTCTGCGAAGTGTTTTTCGTTGGCGAGTGAAACTGATGCGACGTGTTGCACGCACGGAACGAATGTTGCCGGCAATTTCGCATCGAAAAACAGACTAGCAAAATACGGGGATGCTCGCGTTTCTATCAAGAAAAATACTCGGCGCCCGGTGTATAAACTAGGCGAAAAATACAGAGCAAAACGATGGAGAATAATAGAGAAGATGCTGTTTCGATCGAGTTTCGTTGCCGGGCGATCATTTTTCTTTCTTCGAAACGGGCACGAAACAAAATCGATATATTTTTTTTCGAACGAACTAACCTCGATTGATAACTTGCCCTCGTAACGTTCGAAACTTGCGCTCTTCGTCTTTTCAAATCGATCTCTGATCCTCAAAGATGGCGGATTCTTATTTGATTTAAAGTTTCGGCCAAGTTTTTCGGGAATAAAGTGTGTATTATACATGTTGTAATAATATTATTGTTAAATAATGTAAATAAATTTTATGTTATTACGTTAAATGTAATATTACTGCGAATAATAATACTATTATATTAAGTATAATAGTATTGTTAGGATGTAGATGACTGACAGATTATTTACATTTTATTTCGTTTTGCATTTATCGCAACAGTGATTAGCAGACTGCTGATGTTTATGCAATTTGATATTTTTACGAAGATAATTCAGAATTTAATAATTCAGATAATTCAGAATCTCGATGAAGAATGATTTTATTTATCAAATGTTCACAGGACAGTTTTATACTTTACATATTTCATATACTTTTGCATTGTGTGCATCGCTGCAAAATTCCCAAAATTTTTCATAAATATGTAAAAATTTGCACTCTAGCGATTAAATCGAACGATACTGAAATTAATTGATTGATTGAATTAAATGAATTGATTGAATTAAAAATTTCGAAAACACGAAATTGTTATAGTTGTCAGCGATTGAATGATACCAGGTAAGAGTTAAAAACAGAGTACAAATATTAAATATATTATCTTGCCTTAACTCTTGTCTGATAGGATCTTTTAGCTTTTAATTACTTGCGTTATCAACGTGCGATGTTAAAAAAAAATCAATGTTTTCTCAATGACACGTTACGTGTCGAAAGGTATTAAACGCATGATACCGCGACGTCGTTTAATAGACAAATATTTGATCAGTGTATTTATACCAATATTTGATGTTACGTTCATTGCGTTTAAAAAATGCTTGCGTTTAAAAAAAGCAACCAACTGTAATTGGCTGTCGTATTTATATTTATTTATATTTATTTCAAACTGACGATAAATATGAATTTAAATTATGCGACGCAACGTGGACCAAAAGATCATCATTGCGAAATATACCGATTTTTCATAATGTTACATTAAATTATGAAGAGAACGACTGGAAAGTCTAACTCTAATCTCGAATTTAATTTTTCAGATTATTAGATCGACTATTCTTATCTATTGGATATCGTTAAAGTTGTAGTATGTAGCTTGTAACGTGGAGAACAATTTTAAAAAAATTGAAAATCAAAAAATTGCCATTTGATAATATAGAACATTAATTTGCAACGCATATATATAAAATTGCAGAAGTGTTACATAATTTAGAAAAATATATATACAAAACATTCAAAGTAGAGCATTGCCTGTATTTTGTACGTAAAACAGTCATCTTCCACATCTACATTCTAAAAAATATTTAGAACAAACGAAACGATAAAAATAATTCAATGTAATAAACCAAATAGAATTAAAATAAACTAGCTCGAGTAAACTGTCTACGTAATATTTTCTATCGAACGAAACCTAAATAAAATTCGCATGAAAATCCGCAGTCTAACAATCTTCAAACAAACAACAAACAACATTGTAGTTGTAAAATAACGCGCAGAAAGAAAAGACTAACAAATTTCGAAATTTTCGCTGCGAGAACTCTTTCTCTCCCTCTTTATGTTACATTCATTCGACAAAAAGAGCAAGAGAGAGAGAGAGAGAGAGAGAGAGAGAGAGAGAGAGAGAGAGAGAAAAAGAAACGTTTCGAAATGAGTTTCACCGGGAAGAGCTGTAACAAATTACCCGCGTCACGACCGCTGTCTCCTCTAATTTGCCCGAAATCAGTAAACGGCCAGTGGCAAATTACAGGGGTGTCCCGTGGACGCGCGGCGCACGCGCCAACACCAACGCGCGAACAATAATCCCTCGTTGTCTTTGTAAACAATGTTGCAATTATTCGCGCGGCGGCCAGAAAATTTTCAATGGCCGCGCGCGGCCGGCATTCACGCCTCGGCCTCATAAATCTCCCGATAAAACGATAATTATTTCAAAAGGAGATAGGACCCCTCTGCCGCCCGGACCTAGACAGTGGCGAAGCCGCTGAAAGCTGAAAAGGGGGGCGTTGGAAGGGGGCAGAGGGGGAGCGCCGCGCGCTCTGCGAGAGACAGGAACCATCTTCTCTCCCAGGGCAATTTCTGCCAAGTACGAAAACTCGGTTACAAATTGCACGACCAGCCAGCCAGCCAGCCACCACCGAGGCACGGCTTTTGTTTCCCTTCACGGCGATCAAAGCGACAACACCCGGTCTGCGTGATAACATATCATTAATAACCGCGGGGCAGCACCCGCTTTGGAAATTCAGCTACGCGGCCCGCGTAAATTCGTAAACGGTCGTACGCGGTATGTACGTACAGCTGCACACACAGCCAGACGATGATGTATGACCGATGAGATACGTACGTCTCTCGCTTCAGCCTTGAAATTTTCGTTTCGCAACCCCTCGAAAAGTGGAAGATGGCCGTCGGCCGAAAAAGGAACTCGATCATCCGACCGAGATCTGTCTGACGCGATCGTCGAGATTCGTCCAAATGAAATCAATCACGTTTTTCGAAAGCTCGAAGCTTCCGTTTTTTTTTTTTTAAGGGAGATTTTTTATTCTTAACCACTTGCGCTGGCAACTGATTGCGGACCGTAACGAGTGACCGAACCGTGTACAATAATATTCGTCGCTTTCTTTTCGAACTCGTCGGCGCTCGATAGAAATTATTGAGAAGTAATGAAATTATTGTTTGTTTGTCTTGCATGTTTTGTTTTACTTAAATATACTTAAAACTAAGAGAAAATATCACAATTTTGGGACAAAAAAATTCTCGACACTTCGAATTTTCAAGTGATTTGTGAATCGCTGAACAAGCTACGACAATTCTTGATTTTGGAACGATTTGACTTAGTTTTATTACGATTTTATTGTAAAATTAAACGTCTAATATTTTTGTTATCTGGTGCTTGGAAGATCGATGAAACATTTTTTGTTTCGCATTTGCGCGATACTTGAAAGCATTTGACACAGTTGACGATTGATAATCATCATTATCATTACAAAAAGGAAAAGTTTATTATAAATACGTATACAGTATTCATAATTATTTATAATAGAAATGACGGAAGCTGAGTGTTAATTACGAATTATTAATATTAATTGTGACATTAATTATTAAAATCATTATTATTGATTTTAATTATGAATGATTGATTTTCTTGCATAAATTTATATTTTAAAGCTTCGGGAACATACGCTTGGCATTTGAGGAGCGTCCTACGTTTTTCGATACGCTTCAATGGAAAACGCATTCACAGTTCTACTGCAAGAATTTCTTAACTTACGAGTTCTCGTAACTTCGGAATTTCGAACTATACCGTGTCGTGTAGAAATAACTGCCTCGATCAAATTCTAACTCTGAGGAAGTTTTACACGATTAAAGTTATATTCGTGCACACTGTGCAAAATACAAAAAATAATTCTGCTATGACGTATCGGGAAATGAAATAAATAAATTCATAGAAAATTCAATCTACACGAAGATCCGCGGTCTTATTGCGAATTTTAATCTGCGTGCATTTTTTTTAAATAAAATTATTTAATATTTGTATGTAACACAATCTATTATTCCAATTGTTATCTTCTGTACACTGTATTTATTGAAGTTGAATTTATCGTCACGATTTTTTCTTTCAATTTCGATCAAAATGTAATAATTGCCTTTAGATTCTCAGGTAAAGCTGTGCATGTATGTACATCTTATACATTGTGCATTTAGCACGATGATCACGTGAAGGATGGCGTGTGGAAATAGGAATTTCCATAGTCGATCGAATTGAGTTCAGAATCGCGACTCAATGAGAGATTTCGCAGGTGTTTTAAATCAATAACATTAGGGCGTGTGTTTTAAGAAAAAATTTCGTTGCGTTAAATTTGATTGATATTTGATATTAAACTTTCTTTTTAAACGATTTCTCACATCTCTCTCTCTCTCTCTCTCTCTCTATCTCTCTCTCGAGTAAAACTAAGTAATACGTTCAATCAGCGAAACGAGATCGTTTAATAAAATTATCCCATATTATTCGTCGCGGGCGTCAGAGACGTGATATGTGAATTTTTTATTTCCATTTTATTTCATTTCTTTCGTGTTGCCCCGATCAGGGAAAATAATTTTGCAAAATATTTGATAAATATCGAAACGAATTTCCTTTGATAGGTAACTTCATCGCGGCAGACCTACCAGAATCATTCCACTTAATTTCACTCCATTCCGCGTTTCGGAATACCAAATGAAGACAGCTAATTCTGAATAGTCTGTAATTAGTGTCCCCCCCCCCCCCCCCGGTCACACCTTACAGGCTCTTCACGTCGAAGTCATGAAAGTAAAATGTAATTAGACTAAATGATTTTCATTCATCCGCTATCTGTTCTCGATCTTTCGAAGTTGCTTTCGAATATTTTTAGAATGATATTTAGTTAGATATAAACTGGGATTGTCGATGGCGCTATATTTTGGAAAATATTGTAGAAATCTACAGAAAACGTCCGTTTGTATGTACTCTATTTATTTATTGTAGAAATATATACAAAACCTTCGTTTGTATTGTGCTTATTTATTTTTATTTGAGCCAAATTTTAGTAAATTAAACAACTGGACTTTTACTATATTATAATTATATTATGTTATGTTATGTTATGTTATGTTATGTTATGTTATATTATATTATATTACATTATATTATAAAGCGAAGAATCGGTGAATCTTATCATATAAATTATTTATTCCTCCATAAGTTCATACATAAACAAATATTGTGTATTGAAAAGTATCATAAAATTTATAACCGTCATATTAATAATAATACGAAAGATATTGCTTATTGTAATAATAATATGAAAAATATTAATTGTCGCAACATTAATGTTGATATTAATAAAATATCGCTTTCGATACAATATTAACGTCAACTCTCGGGCAGTAGTTGAATTATAAATGTCCCTGAAATTTACATTACAACAGATTACTGAAACTTCTTGAAAATTCAGGCAAATTGAAAACACGAAACTAAAATGATTCAGCGCCGAATTAAATAAATAACGGTGTTCAAATTGCGGTAAAAATGACAGAGATTAATAGTCAATACAATAAATAAAATTTTTTAAAATCAGAAATCTGATTGTGCGGTTATCGACGAAACTCGTGGATTGATCATCTATATTTCACGCCGAGTTTTACTTTACAAGTAGCACGAAAGCAGGAGTGAAATAACACGCAAAATGTGAAATAGTTTCGCATTACCATCGGTCTAAATATTTTATAGTTCGTATCGTGCACGTATCCTTTTGTGACTCGCTCGTTCCAAGTTATACACTCTGCACTTTGCATAATATATGCATGTATAAATCTTCATGCAGCGTGGTACAGCAACCATTATCAAATACGCCTTGCGTATTTTCAAAAGTTGAGAAGAAGAGTTTGATAGAAGTCGCTGGTAGCTCGAACGAGAATAATTCAACCCACGAGAATTCCATTCTATTTGCGTCGACTTTAATTTCGTTTTCACCTCTTTTACATTTCTTCGTTCGTAATCTACTACAAAATTCTGGACGTCATTTTCAAAACTTTTAGATTTTCCCTTGATCTGCGAATAGGGGATGATGTTAATGGATTTGATTGAAAAATCCAATATTTTTACGTTTGATTCGAGTTTAAAGGTCTACCATGTTTTACTGAATATTTAAATAGTAGACTTGTTGAGAACAACATAATATAATATACGTACTCGCGATACAGTGTACATAGTTATACATGTATCGAAAATTTGGCGTGCCATTTACTTTTTCGAAGAGACAAATTTTTCCAAAGGAATATAACTCGGACCATTGAACGCAATTAATTACAATTCTCTTTTATTAAATTCTTTTGTGAAGCGTAAAACCAAAAATTATTCCTGTTTCGTGGCTTTTAAAAGAATAATTGTATTACATTGTGATTATTGCAGATAGTCAGATACAATGAACAAGTTATTCCTATTTTACAAGGGAGGAATATTGCGAATGAAATATTTCTCGTTATTTCTTCGAAAATCTTAATTTCCAAGGCAGAAACGGTACGCGGTACCTGAGCAATTCGCGAATTGCAACACTGCGCGGTAAATTTCCACGATGGAGCAATAATTATAAAATACGTCCGGAGTTATGCACAATGGTCCAAGACCATCGTGTACGCGTGTTCGCATTAATCCGCGCGCTCGTTGCGTCACGAGACACACGGTCAAAGCGAAAACCAAGCTTGCTTTCGAGAAACTGCTCCAGTTACTCGTTACTTCGTCTCGTCGTGCGCCAAAAAGCACAATCGAGAAACCTTAAGAGGCTGTCGAACCTTCTTTTCGTATCTTATAGTCACTTAACACCGCGAACGCCTGCGTTCTAACAGCGACTTTATGATTCTGGACGCGTTGATGTAATATTTATATTCCGATTAATGTTAACAGTTAGTTTCAGACACGCACTGATGCTACAACTATGATAAATCAAATGTTCAGTGAAACTTGTAACGAAAATTACGTAAACATAGACATTCGCGCGTCCAGTAGCATAAAGTCGCTGTTAGAACCCACCCGTCCACAATGTTAAATTAAGAAATGATTAAGAGCACTGTTAGGTCCTGTCCTATGCGTAAAATTTTACCTCGATGACTGGATTATAATGCAGGAAAAAGAAAAAAAGAATTCAAGGTCAAGATCAATTTTACGGCAGGTTCTTTACATATATTACCATCGAATGAAGAGGTGTAGAATTCGTATATGATAAATTCTCTGTAAATTCTAATAAATTAAAAGAAACTACCAGTTACTCGTATTATATAATGTTCGACATTATCCACCCTCTGTCATCCCTTTCTCAACTCAAAAATATGCCCGCTGTATGTGTTTCATTCGTACGATTAAATCAGACGAGTACAATTGAGACAATTCTTCAATCTTTCTCGTTCATCCTTACCAACGTCATTTAACTCAAACTCAAAAATATGTAGCACCGCTACACCCGTCGGCCCCGTGTTTCACTCGTACGGCTAATCAGACGAAGTGGAAGGGCTCTAACGACGATTAACTAACGGAGATTCGCGGCGCGAGTGTCACGCGAGTCTGATTCCACTCTGAAAATTACGGAGAATTATAGGAACGCGCGCGGCGGGTACAATTGCAAAAGCCCGGGGACCGCTGGAATTGTCGGCCCTTTGTTAAACCCGAGGGGCGAGTTGTAATAAGCACAATGAAGTAGAATCAAGTATTATGTCATCTAATGCGTCTAATTAAATTCCAGACCAGCGGCGGGCGGGGCGGCCCCCAGGTTTTAATTGCAAAATATAATTCAAATAGCAGTTAATATACCCTCGTTCGCTGCTTTACGCACCGCGGTCCAAGTAATTATACCGCCTTTAGTTTGCCCGTGGGTGGTGGGAGGTGGGAGGGGGGGGGGGGTTATAATGTCTCGATAAACCGCGGCGGTAATTCTTGGAATTTCAACGAGCTGATTTTCCTCTCTCTCTCTCTCTTGCTCTCTGTCTCCAGACTCGTTCGCTCGCTCGCGTTTTTTCCCTCTCAGGTTTTCTATTACACGGTCGAGAGCCGATATTGTAAAGCGGAAAGTAGGTTGTTAAGGTTTCACGGATTTTCATCCGAGAAATACAGTCTTTCGTCTGTTTCTTCCGTCTTTTTTTTTTCAGTAATTAGTAGAGTTATTTTTGACATTTATGCTCGACTTGTTTGTTATCAATTTCGAGCGCTTGCTAAGATTAATAGCGGGTCGTATAAAGGTTGAAAGGTGAGGAGCATGTAACAAATTGAGAACACGTTCATCTTTAAACGTTTTTTTTTTAAAATACATATTTTGATATATTGTTCTCTTTGAATATGTAGCACTCAAGTGATTATTCTAATACAAATTCAGAACGTTAATTTGCTTATTTATAATAATTCTATTAACACTTTATTTATAGTTGTTATACCAATTGTAAATTATTTTGTACGAAATTTGATATTTACGGTGTTTTTTAATTCACACGTGCGTTAAAAACGGAGTGGAATATGTCTTGAATCTTCTTCAAATACTCCAACAATTTATTCGTAGTTTCGGTATTTTTATTACAAGTCTTCTCTGCCCTCAATGTACGTACGTAATTTATAATAAATTTCTTCTTTCTTAATTTGACTAATGATTGACGAATTTAATTTTTGGAAAGGCGACGTTTCACATGCACCAACCTATTATAATAAAATTAGTATATAGTACGATTACAAATCAGTGTACATTGTTAGATACACAAATACATTTTAAGCATATAATAAATATTAAAAGTAATCCCACTATATGAAACATTCAGGCTTATTAATAAAATGGAAAAATTAGGATAAGATACTTATATAGACAAAAGAATAGCATAGTTAAGATCAATATAAGTATAGGATAAAGCAAAATAGACGTACAAATATATTACATGTAAAAGTGAAGTGTGCAATGTTAAGAGAAAGCAATGTAAAAACCAAAATCAATTTCAAGGCCAAAGAGGTTGAAACAAATACGTACATACATACATAATATTTTGATCATTTCAAATAATAAATGAGCACTTTGAATATCTCAAACAATATTTTTAATATTTCTGTCGTCTCTGCTAAATATTCACTTGCCCTGATACACTGATCTCATTATAGCGTCAATGAAAGTTCAGTGCGTTCGATATGATACACATACACACGCACACAGTGTAATTATCGTCTTGGCAAGTAATTCGTATCAAACGATACGCTGCTACGTCTCCTACGACATTAATCGAGAGAAAGTAATTAGCCGACACGTGACTCTATATTAGGTACGTTTGCGAACGCAGAATCGATTTACTTGCGTGCCACGTATCCAAATGATTTACCGCAGCTTGTTTGAAGTAGAATCTAGTTTATCGCCGCTGTCAAACCAGGACAGGGTTGCCTCGCTTCGGAACGCTTTGTTAAACGATTTTCGCGAATGGGAATGAACCTCGCCGTCTTTGCTGTTTCCTGATATAATTGACGATAATAAGTTTCTATCGATCGCGTGTTAGGCGTGTCTTCGAAACTCACGAGCGAAAAACGAGTTGTACGGTTATTTATTTCAGTTCTCCAACTTCTTGAGAATAATCGATAAATGATGATAATAATAATATTCGGCAATTTTAAGTTTCCTCTTCGGTCGTTACGCCGCCGAGTTCGTCAACGTCAGAGCTAGAATGTTTAATAAAAGAAAAAGTGTAATACAAAAAGATTCGCTTCTAGAGAAAAAAAAGAAAGTACGCTGTTAAATCGAATCTGAGGAAGAAAAATAATATTACCGGACGTAATATCTCTCCTTCCAGTTGTTTTTGCATTGTGAAAAGCCGAAATATTCAACGAAAGAGAGATCTAGCCCCTCTTGCGCTGGCAGCTGATTGCGGACCATAACGAGTGACCAAACCGTATACAATAACTCGTCGCTTTCTTTTTGAACTCGTCGGTATGATATCACTGGATAGAAATTATTGAGAAACAATAATAACTTTATTATTTGTTTCGCCTATTTTGTTTTACTTAAATATACTTAAACCTAAGAAGATATTACAATTTTGGAACAAAAAGTTCTCGACCGTGCGTCATTCCAACACAAGAAGCTAGTGTAAAAGTATAATTGCCAAGCTGCAGCCGCTTAGAAAACTGAAACGTGAGAGAAATTTGCTTCCGACCACGTGAGAATTAAATAAATCGCGACAAACCTGACGAACATGAAATGCAAAGATCAAACAACAGAACTCGCTAACAAGCAAATTGCGTGAGAAACGAATTATATTCCATTGACGAACCAAACTGCAGAAAGGAAGAAAAAAATAGGAAACAAAGTAGCACATTTTTTTTTTTTTTTTTTTTACCGACAAGCCGACAACAAACGAATCTAAAAATTGTTTTAGATTTGTTCGTTTTTAATTGGACAGAAGCGAGAAGGCAGTCTAGAAAAATAGCTACGTCGACGAGCAATTGTTGCTCGAACTCGCGACGCGTTGAAATTATAATTGAAAATTTTCAAACTTGATCCATCGTGACCGGCGTGAATGAATTTCCTCCCCCTGGGAGGTGAATTACAATCGGATCGATCGGCCAAAGTGTCCGTGGGTTCATTAAGTTCTCGAATCGCGTTTCGCTCTGCCGCCAGGTCTCTAACGAACGAAATTTTCTACGTTCGATCGATTAGATTGGATAATAACGTAATAATGTAACGAAGTCTTGCTTCGGGGATGGAATCTGTTGTTGGTTAGTTCAGACCGGATGACGGAGATAACCGGTGAAACGATAGTTGATTATTGCGTCCTTCCCTTATTTTGGAGAAGAAATTGCTTTATGGTTTTATCACAATCGGCGGCTAATTACTTTTTGTTTTTAATTGCCCGTTGGAGGAATTGCTTAGTTCAATAGTGTTACACGGATTAATAATAAAATAATTGGTTTACTTGCTAGGGTAAAAAAGTACACGCTTATTTACGATGGTATTTAAGTTTTTATACTTTTGAATTTCAAACGTTTCAACAATGGGTTAAACGTTGAAACGTATTGTTGAAGTGACGAGTGTTTTCACTTACCTAATTTTTGTCTGAAAAATTACGAACGATTGTTGACGATTTTCTTCTCAATCTTCGGCAAAACTTGTCACATCGTGTGAAATGTAAAGCATTGAAAGCTTCACGTACACGTGTATAGTATTTGTTAATATTCAGTTTGATGAATTAATTAACTGAAGATTCAAGTTCGTGTTCCATAGGACTAATAAACTGTATACGTAAATAACTTCAGAAAGTACGTCTTCCTTCTACGAAAAATTATTTCCATAATTTCCACAAACGAAAAAACTCTACCTTCAAAAGGGCTCGGATTAACGTACAAATTAGCTGTGTTGCAATTTTGCAGTTTTCTACCATTTCGTTTCTACCTCGTCGTTCAGTATTTTCCTTCGTGTCCGTTCGTCGTAAGCTCGATGAATTATTAATGTTAACAGGATTCGTGCACGGAGGGACGACAAAGTGATCGGCAGGTTTGATCATCCGATCGAAGCGGTGGAACACGTTAAAATATATGCGGTGTGTACAAGGCAGACGCATTGTTTTCTGAAAATGGTTTGAACGCGGAAAACGACAAATAATCGGCCAGCACGCATCAGTCATTGGCGTCGTGACAATGAGATCGGGTCGACCCGATCTCATTGTCTCGACGCCGAGTTTCTCAACGTAAACCAGCCGCAATTAATTCAATTATTCCAGATTTAAATGGAGAGCATCGAAACAGTACTCTGAACGATCCTCTGCAAAAAATTAAAAAAAAAAAAAAAATAGAAGAAAATTCAGAAACTCGATTAACGAAAAATTAACGCCAAATGGGCGGATCGCTAGCGAGACCGATTAATCCCCGTGAAAAACCACGAAGGGTGGTGGGAAGGGAATTTGAATTTCCGGAGGTCACAGTGTACCGGATGACGTAACGCAGGCACGTCGCAAATTAACAATCGCGTGAAAGAGACGCTTAATAGCGGCTAATGAATTCCTGAAAGCCCAGCGGTCTGTTTCAAGAGTCCCTCCCGTTTTCGATGCTAAAAGGCAAGCAGAAAGAGGAGGAAGAGAAATCCGTGGCGCGTGGAACAAAGCTCTCGCGAGGTGGAAAAAAGCTCGGTGATATCACGTATTCATCGGCTCTCGTCTCGTTCGAGAGAACCCTCTCCCCCCTCCCCCCCTTCTCGTCCGATTTTACGAGCGATTCGCGTATACCGCGACTAGTCGCGCGCCCCGGCTAACTCAATCAGGGAGAGACGAAGCGAACCGAACGCGCGACCGGCATACGAATATCCCCCTAAAACCGTTTCGTCGCGATCCCCACGATCTTTCCCCCCCCGTCTTTTCCTCTTTCTCTCTTTCGTTGTTGCTTCGCCAGCAACCGGGGGCCACGAGGGATGATGTCACGCGAATGTCGGACTTAGGCGCGTGGCCTGTGACGTGCAACCGAATGCGACGTTGGGGAGGCTTTCGAACGATAACGGGATGAGACGATGGATGGGATTAGGTTGCATAAAAACTCGCGTTTCGCGTGATTTGCGTTGATTGTAGGCTGTTTGAAGGAATTGTGAAGTGCGTAAGTTGGAAACACGATATAGCGTGGCGTTAGGTTGATCAAGTGTTGTGTTGGGTAATTGAGTTGTCTAGTAATTTCCTTTCGTTGATTTTGTTACATGTTTGTTGCGTTATTGGTTTTCATTCGTATTTCAATGTTGTGTTCATCCGTGATGTTGTTTTAATTGTTATATTGTACGTATTATGGATACGTACAGCCAACTTAAATTATTTTAAATAAAGTTTATTTCGGGGAAAATTAATAGGACGTAATGATAAGTTAGTGAATCTTCCATCCGATCTACTGGCGTGTCTCTTGATCCCTAAACCTTCGAATCGAACCTTTCATTAGAGACAAATTAATAAGCCGGGGGAGGTCAGTGATGTTTTGTAATTTTCAATTCGCATAAGTTGTAAATCTTCTATCCGATCTACTGGCGTGTCGCTTGATCAGCGAGAGATCGTCGACAATCCTCGATAAAACGATACGTTCTTAGCCTGAAAGTGTTAACCTGCTGAGAGGCGCGACTAGTTTTGGTTAGGTTCCACACGATTTCACAAAGTTAAAACGAAGAGCGTTCGACGCGCTCTATTGCGTCCTTCGAGAATGTGAAAATTAGACGCTCTTCGGGTTGTGAAAATTAGAAGTTGTTCGCCGGGTCGCTTAGATCTCTCTCAGTTTGCGGAAGTTGAAAGCCGTTGACGTGACGCTATGTCGCTTCGCGAGTTAAATCTAAAGAGCACCCGAAGAGCACCGTTGCGTCCTTCGCAACTTTTCGACGCGTCTTCCTGTTTTCTCCTCCTCCTTCGTTCTCCGAGTTGCATCGCCGTCTTTGAAATTTGCAAAAGCCGGGGACAATTGGATTGACGCTAAACACAATTGGCGAACAAGCGTCGCAGTGCATGCTTCCTAGATCGTTATTGCCTGCTGTGTTCATTTTCATGATCGATCTTGCAATTGGACAATGCTTCAAGTCACATTAACCTCTTGCGCCCGAATGACGTGCCACGCACGTCGAGAATATTTGGCCGAAAATTAATACAATCAATTAATAATAATCAATATTTTCACAGTTTTAAGTATATTGAAATATAACAAATAATAAATTTATTACTTCTTAGTAATTTCTATCAAGTGGTATACCGATGAATTCGAAAAGAAGACGAATTACTGTTTGGTCACTCGTTATGGTCCGCGAGCCATAGTTACCAGCACCCTCCAGTTCGTACAACGCGATGAAATCGCTAAAATCCCTACCATCCAAGATTATATCAAAAAATCTCTAGCCGGATCATATAACGAGAACCACCCAAACCCT
>NW_025110281.1:0-28873 GCF_011392965.1 Frieseomelitta varia | reverse complement strand
AGTCAAATATGACTACAATACGGAAATGTCAGTTTGAAATATGAAATACGGTCGCGGGAGGTCCCTGCCGTAGAAAAAGTTACAAGACAGGAGTTTATTGTTCTTGGCTCGATGAATTTATTTGTCGCATTATATTTTGACCCTCATTGTGTTCGGTAAGACCGAACACATAATTTTAGTTATAATTTAGTATAATTTTATAATTAGTAACTATAAATCTAATCAGAAATTATAAAAATATATTTCTAAAATAACTCAAATCTACTTCTAATGTTATTAGAAATGTATTTAGGACAAATTCGAGTTCTTGTAGGGATTCAGGGTTACACGATGAGGAGTAAAGATTAGGCCCGTCTACGTTTTTATCATGAAATTAGCAACAAGAAAAAAAATTCAGTTCTTTTTAAATAGGAGTATCGATATTAGCTTGGTTTAGATAAATTCCTGGCGACAATTGAGAGTTTTTCGCAAATATCTCGCAAACTGAAAAACATTTGCTCCAACATTTTTGTCAGAGAAATAAGTTGTTCAAAATGTTGATGAAAAAAAATATTAAAAACTATTAAAACAACTACTATTAAAATATTTAAAATATCATCGTATAATCAGAGGAAGCTATCTCGGCAACTTTAATGTACAGTCGACTGTTCGTTCATAGCAACAACAAGAAAATGTTTTCCAAATAATAAAATATTTTCTTACAGAGATAAATATTGAATAAGCGACTTCCATCATTGGAATATTTTCTTAATATTTGTATCTCGACCAAATCATGCAGTAGGGATTCTTCCGTACGAATTTGGTCAAGACAGAATCGGAACTATATTCACATACACAACACTAATAATTTTATATCATAAAATATTCTAAATAGTGTAATTAAATTAAATTAATTTAAATATAATTAAATAATATAATTCTAAATTTCAAATAGTTCAAAACATCGGTACATACTTACACATGAAGATAATATTATAAAATTAATGTATCGTAAGAAAAATAATAATAAAGGAGCAGTCATAGACGCTGTTAGGACGCAGCTGTATAACGTAATTTCAGAGTTTAAAAGCGCTACTATCTGAAAAAATATGTTCATTAGCATTAATTAAATAATATAAGATTATAAATCAAAGGAAAGATGAAGTATGTACTTTTTGGTCATACGTTTCTTCTGCAGATGATTTTAAACTATTTATTCATTAAAGCTCCAAGTAAAAGTAAGTAAGTAAACATACTTCTGTGTATATTTTTTCTTTTTTGATAGATATTATTAAACAGATATAAATACTATTATGCAGCAATTCCGAAACAGCTATAGAATGAATTAATAAATATCGCCGTATCGTAGTTAATGGAGTTATTAAGAAATATATTAAAATATCCTCCGAAGTCAACGACAAGATTAATCATTTAATATACATGGATGTTTTCAAAATACAATCGCCCATGGCATACCTCTACATGCAAACATAAGATACATAGCATAACATCTTTCTATTGAAAATTTCGTTTACATGAAGTTAACTAATTTCGGATGGGCGTGAATAATTGAGAGTAAATTATTTCAGATATAAAAATAGATCATAAATATGAAATAAAATTTTTTTGTTTAAGATTTTATTTTTTCAGCGTGTTTAGTTCAGAATTGGCTTGGAACACATGTATAGGATGTTTGCGATATAATAGACCAAGATTTTTCTTATATAAATAGTATGTTTTTAAAGAAAGTGAAAAATATTGTAATGTTTCTTATAGTCATGATGGTGTAATTTTTTATGTTTGCAATGTTGTTCAAGAAAGAAAGACAACCATTGATGTTTTTAACTAATAGAACGAATTTATTAACCTATATATTTCAAAAAATTATCAGTTTAAGAGATATTTTAATCTGTCATTAAAAGTATTAAATAAAATCTATCATCGAAAGTATTTTTCTGCTCTTACTGGCCTTGTCTTTAAACGCATAGATCATGTGTAATTATCTGTTGTAGAGTTTATACAATTATAAAAGTTGAAATAACTGCTAAAATAATAATTTTTTCGACATATATAATAAATTAATATTTTTTCAGTTGCTCTCGAGTGTTTAAACCGAGCTGACGTGTTTACTTTGCTCGCGAGTGCCGATCGTACAGCGTATAATAATAAAGTGCTGTGCCATAATATGGATAGATTCCCGATCTCCGACTCACCATGAGTCACAATGAGTGCATCAACTATTCCAAATATATCAAGGCCGCACGCATTTCTGTACAGGTGACTCAAAAACCTAAAACGGCACTGGCTACTCGATCGTCTTCGAACAGTCAACTATAAAAGCCAAGTCACGTCCATTCTGACCGCTGAACTTAACGCATTAAAACAGGCTCTCGAAACCACAATTAAATACCACAATAAAAAATTCTCCATCTTCAGTGACCCCACAAATGCTATCGCCTCAATTTTAAACAAATGGACAAACAATACAACCATTCACGAATGCCAAAACGTCTACATTGAACCAATAATAAACAATAACTCAATTACAGTAATATGGATCCCATCTCATACAGGAATTGAAATGAACGAGAGAGCGGACGAAGCCGTTAGGGAAGCAGCGAACTCGACAATCCCCTATCACAACACAAAGCTACCACTCGACTCTTTACTTGTCCACCTAAAGCAAAAAATCAAACACCATTGGAACAACGAATGGAAAACCACCACTGCTAACCATAAAAAATGGTTTTTACAAAAACATAATACCCACTAAAAGACGCGACCAAGTCGTAATATCAAGAATCATAATAATTCGGATATACGAAAATAACACACGAATTTATATTCACCAAAGAAGACCAACCATTCTACGAACGGTGCAAAAAGACCCTAGCAATAGAACACCTCATACTACAATGCGAAGTATACCTACTGCGAAGAAAGCAACTCCGTATCAAAACAACTCTAAAAGACAACCTAAAGGACAGTGGAACATCATCACTCTTGCCACAATATTTGAAACAGACCACGCTCTACAACAACATATGAACCATCCCTCCTTCTGTTGTCGCTAATAACCCATGAGGTTGATGCGACATAAAATAATTGATAACAAAAAAAAAAAGAAAAATATATTTTTTTGCATATAATATTGAGTCACGTCAGTTAGATTAAAATATATATCATTCTGTTTAAAAAGCTGAAGGTCATCGTTTCTCGAACAATATTGCAGAATTAGTGTACATCATATTCGACTACATTATATTGCCCGTAAAATAACATCAGAATTTTTTGCTGTTTCATTTTTTTCTAAAAACTTACCATTTATAAGAAAGATGCTTGTCCATTACACGTTTGTTGTATACATATTTGATAAATGTTCAAAACGAAGCATTTTATGGAAGAATTGCATTCTTATTCTTTGATATTAATTTGATTTGATAATCTATTATTCACATCTATTATTCATTGAGTCTATAATTAACCTAATTCAAATATTTTGACAAATTTTTAATCTCGATTTTTTCGGAAATGGAGCGTCATACGAAAAGATTTTATTTTCTCTTCTCTAACTTGTTTTTTTATGTCGATTGTACCACATTTTCAAAAGCACATTGACTCTAATACCGAGATGATAAATTTTTTTATGTTAATATAATACAATATACGTATAATACACATACAACACTATATATACACAGTATAATATTATATTGACATAATACACTTAAATAATTATTTTAACAAATCAATATCTTTGTAAAACGCTTTGTAAAAAGCTTTGTGAAAAGTAGATTTTAATGTAGTTTGATTGAATAAGATGTTATATTATGTACAAAATGAATGAAGGATATTCGTTACCTGGATTACTGAAGCCGCGATGAAGCTAGTACAAAAAATTATTCTTTTAATCATTGTACCAACTGATTTTTGGAATGGCCATAGTCCAACAATACACGCCACAATACGATAACCGTTGTATTCTTTCTCGAATACGTCCATAGCTATCGATTGTTGAAGAGCATCTGTGCGTAGACATCGAGGAATCCTTCCAAGATACCTCGTTTTGATTTATTATTTATGGCATTCTTTCTTTCTTCTGAAATTTTCACCGTGTCACCCGTCCGTAGAATTAAAGTATAATTTGCGAGAATTATAGCTGTGCACTGCCAGTCGATTGAATTCATTTGCGCCCCTCCAAGAATGTTGCATAATAAATATCAATTTCAAGAAAATTATAGTGTCGAACAAATTCTTTCCTTCTTATTTTCCTTTTTCTCATTTTTTCTTTTACCTTACAGGTATTGGAAAAGCGGAAACTTTTTGCAGTAATATTGTTCGTACAGTTGCCACAGAGTTCGCAACAGAATATGGATACATCGATTCTTTTACATTCTTCTACTAATAGAGAAAATGTAGCGAAAGTCAATGAGTACGAAGAGTTGCAATGTCTGGCTTGGAACCAGGTACATAAGTAGTGAAGAACATAGCTGAATCATTCAACTACAGGTAAACGTAAGTACTTATATCAATTAATATAAGATACACAAAAAATAATGACATATTTGACAATTGAAATATTTTGAGTAATTACAACCACCATAAACATTGTTCTAATACTATGAATATTTCTGTAGTTGTCTGTAATAAAAAATATTTATTTGATCAAGTTTTTCGTAAGCAAATTCTTATTAGTATTTACTTTATAATTTTTAAGATCTTTTATGATAGCTTTAATACATTTTCAGATAAAGATAATAAGAATTAACTGGATTTCATTTTTTATTCAACTGCCTTCAATTATTGAAAAATCAATACTAATAAACTTTTTTAAAAATCTAGTATTATAAAAATATGTTATGAAAATAATATTACATTTCAAAAATTTTTTATAAGAATTTAATATTTTAGAAAGGTCTCTACAGATCTTTTATAGCTAGTTTTCAAGTTAAATTGAGAAAGAATCACAAAGATTGAAATTCAGATATCCTTTTTATGGAGATTATCATAGACATTTTCAAATATTTAAAATGTTATAATAATCTGCACAGTATTACATTTAAGTTAAATGCTGAAATTATTTTTAATACTATTAAAGACGAAGAAGAAGAAACATTGTTACCAGTTATGTGATTGATTTGGTGTCGATAAGTTAATACGAAGATAAGATTTTGAATGATTATATGCTTTTTTGTTATGCCTAAGTCAATGTTGATTAACCTTTTTTTCAACAATGTTGATTGATTGACCTTTCAGTCAATGTTGACTTACTATTAGATTTTATAATTTTGAATAAACTTTAACATTAAACTATCATTTCTTATATTTTAATTATAATCAATAAATACTCATGATTTATATTTTATACAGTTACAGTTTTTAGAATTCAGATTGCATGTTATGCAATTAATTACCGAAGTGCTATTACAAACATCATTCAATTTTTTATTTACCATATTCAGAAACATTTATGCAGGCGCCCAAAATTTTGTACATTTCATAAATTAATCTGATTTATAGTGTTATTTTATTATTTATGTTAATTTATTATTTTTATATTATTTTGAATTTACATTCATTTCTTAAATTCCAGGTCGTTTCAGGTTCAAGAATGGCATAAGTTGATCTAGTCCTGATAGTGACTGGAAGATCACATAATAAAAGACAGATTTTGATGAGCAAAAAATAATTAAGACCTTGAAACAGTGTTCAATATTCTCTTAGGATGAGCACTTTGTCGTCATTAGGACATCTAAGTACTACAAACGTCTCTATCAATTATTTTCTTTTTCCTTCCACAGCACTGAAAATTTTAACATTCGATTTAAATAAACACTTTGAACATCACTATATTTAGAAAATATGTATATATATTATTTTTTGTAAAGAACAGTTATATCATCTTTATAGTTGAAACACAAAAAAATATTCAAAATTGATTTCTTCTAAAACAAAAAGAAATAGGGAAAAATGAATTTGCAAATGAAAAACTCACAAAAATTTATACGAATCACTAATTAGTTATTGCAACCAAACTGTATATTGTATATCGTTATTAATACGTTTATAGGCCAGAACAGAAATTCCTTATATCCAAGGATATGAATATATTTTGCAACAATACATTTCGAAGCGTGAAAGTCACGTTCTATCGTGCTTTGTAGGTTTCATTTAGATATTTTATATGATTCATCATTATATATAATATTTAATTTAACTGTTCATTGCATGGAAATAACACGTAATTTTCTTCACAATAACACTTCGTGGCTATAAGGAAAAGCGTCGCGTGTCACAATTTCAAAAAATTTGAGTTTAAGAATTAATTCAATTTTAAAGTATGAAATTTACGTATGTATGATGAAAAAAATAAAAAATAACAAATGCAAATTTGTTACCGCTAAAAGAAACAAAGAGAGATTGCTAATGAAAAGAACTGATATTGATGAATCTTATTATTATGAATGGTAGTATCATGTAACGTACGCTATTTTTTCGTACAACTCTACAGTTGATTAAGATATGAAATAATCTTTTATCTTTTTAAGAGTATACTTTTAATTTCTATCATTTTTGTCCTACACTGGATCAGAAGACGTATGAGTATAGACGTATCTCATATATCTTTATATATGAGAGAGCGAACTGTTAACATGTTAATCTGTAATGTTTTTAGTATGTTAAGGAAAATCTCGACTGTCTGCGATCCAGTTCTTCTGCGTGTGTGCGTCTTGGGCGCGAAGGATCACACATTGTTGTGGGAAATGACTAAATGCAACATCATCTTGTCTGAATTTATTGTCTGATATCGGCTCTCTTATTGGCTGAATCACGAGTGGTGTACAATGACTGTCAAATTGTACTCTCACGGGTGATGCATTGGCAAAATGGTCGCACGAGAAACTGACATAGCGATCTGATGATCTTGAAGTTACTTGAAAGAAAGAACCCTTGTCCTTTCTTTTTTTTACATG
Source organism: Frieseomelitta varia (assembly GCF_011392965.1). Classification (NCBI taxonomy): domain Eukaryota; kingdom Metazoa; phylum Arthropoda; class Insecta; order Hymenoptera; family Apidae; genus Frieseomelitta; species Frieseomelitta varia. The sequence goes on along the minus strand of NW_025110281.1, from coordinate 21,920 downwards.
ATTTGATTCCTTTGCAGTTCCTGGGGAGCTGCATCCCTATAAGTTTTTGGGGATGTTTGCGGGTGTTTGTGCAGGATAATGATCGTTAGACTCGTATTATCGATTAATACTTTTATTTTTCTATGTCACAATAGACGCGGAGACTATCTTCGTTCGCGGCGTATCGCAGTTTATTCGTACTCGATGACTGTTCGACTTGTTCTCTTCTCTTCGGAACTTTTTTGCTCCGAGGAAAACTCGGTCCCCGTTTCGGACATCCCTAATTGGCTAAACCGTTTCTGCGTTTTGATCAATTAGGTTGTCACGAAATTGCGCCGCCTACTCCTTGCGTTCGAGACGAATTTTCTCTGAGAGTGGGGCTGCAATTTCGCCGGGACCCATTTTACCCGAATTGTGGCGGTGTAGCAGGGTTTCTTCTGGGCCTCACTCACTTTCTCCAAGTGTTTTCCAGATGTTGATCTGGGTGGCCCTTAGGAATCCAAGAGTTTACAACGCTTCGCAGAAATGCTATTGAGGCTGTATTTCTAAAACTATAAGTGCAGACATTCGGTTTAACGCACTGCAAAACTGACTTTAGCCTTTTTAATTCAATAGCGTCGGCGCCACGTGAGTCGTAAATTCTCCTAACTTTTCTGTCTGAGAAACGTCTTTTCTCCGACATCTGCTAGCCGCTATAAGTTGCATTTAAAGAGAAAAATTTATTAATAGTGTTAAGTTTGATGGTTCTTGTTGTGAAGTTCATATAACTATGTGTTGCAGGGAAAAAATTTTAAAAAACCTGCGGAGCTTGATTTGGTGATCTTGAGATGGTAGTTTATTAAATGTGTGCGATCGCATGTTTGGGGTGTCTTGTCTTGATTTTCAGGGGACTGTTGGTGACTTCGTATTTTCCTGTGTTTCTGATAAGGGGGTTTGGATGGTTATGATTGTAAGCCGTTGTGAGAGAATTGTGGATGAAATTTTGAATGGTTGGCATGTTAGCCATGGCGTGTAATGTTCTGATCGGAGTCATATGGTTGGTTTAATATTATGCGTAGGAATTTGTTCTGCATTTTTTGATTTTATTTATGTGTGTTTTGGCAGCTGCTGTCCAGATTTGGCGTTCATAAGTGATGAGTGGCCTGATGCATGCTTTGTAAAGGTTCATTTTGATGTTTGTTTTTAAACCGCCAAACAGGGTATTTTTAGAGAATGACCCCCATATTTGGCTGTGATGGTCTAGAGAATAGTTTGATCAGCTATTCTGATAGGTTTTGAGGTTTAGTTTTTCTTGGTATTGGATATGGTAGCTTGGGATATTACTGGATAGATTTTGAGTTTCCAATCTTTGAAATACTTAATGGAATAAGTCTATATGTGTTTGTATGTACTCGGTAGCTTTTGTTAAATGTACTTTCATGAGGAAGCGTAGATTCTGGTGTCGTCGGCAAATATGACTGTGTGAGTTTCCTTAGTCATAGGAATATCTTTTGTGTATAAGGTGAAGAGGAGGGGGCCTAGGATGGAACCCTGAGGTATACTTCAGATGTGACTTTTTGCATGCAGATTTAGTTTTCTTGATGGAATGTAGAATTCTCTGTTGCGTGGATAGCTTATTATTATATTTATGAGCGTGAGGTGAATTTTGTTTTCGTATAGCTTGCTTATTAAGGCGTTGTACCAAAGGCTTTATTTAGGTCGAGTAGAATAAGTTGGGTTGTTTCATTTTTATTTTTTTTCCATGATAATGTGTTCGGTGACACGCTGTAGCTGTTGTATTGCTGAGTGGTTTTGTCGATACTCAAATTGTTGCGGAATCCTTATGTCGTGTTTGGAGGTGCGGAGGATTACCCAGTCAGTATTTCCTCATACCCGAAGTCAGGTAAGGGAAATTCTGACATCGTTTTGCCTAAGGTCTGAGTTCGGCGCCGATTCGAATCCGGTGTCGTACTTTCTACAGGAGTGACGTTAAACCTTTCGAGAGTCAGTTTGTGACTAACCGCGTCTCGGTTTCGGAACGCGTTACCAGGATTTCTGAGGAAGTACTCTCATTGTGGTAAGAGTGGCATGATGCCCGAACCTTAAATGTTTAACGTTATTAAAACGAGGGGAGAAAATAATATCAAAAACATTTTGGGAATCGGGAATGAAGGTAGCGGCAAGAAGGAAATTAGGAAGGGCACGAGGCCTGGCGATGCTATTCCGCGGACAGCGAGATGTCCATCTCATTCCTAGCGAAGATTACGGTGATGGGAACTCGCTTCCATTGAGAGCTAAGGCGATTGTGCTAAGGTGAAAGCAGAAGAAGGCAATGTCAGAGGGGTCCTCTGTCCTGAACTCTGGTCACGGTGGAGGAAGGAGTCGATGTTGGGGTCATAGGCGACATCAAAGATATGAATGTGGACCATCTGATAGGGGTTGTGGAGGAGTTATTCACCCACCTGATAGACGTGATGGGGAAGAATGAGAAAGAGGCGACCAAGGCGAGGAAGTTCCTCAGGGCGGTGAAGCAAATGAGAAAAGCTATTGAAGAGCCCGTAGCTCTTCTTATGAGGCAACAAGTACAGACAGAAAGGTGTCAGGGGACTCCTAAGGAAGTAGGGCGGGAGAAGAAGGAGGTCACCTCCCTCCTCGATAAAGGGATAGAAGGGTGAAAGGGATAGAGGCTGGCAGCCGGGAGACTATCAGCTCAGATGAAGCGAGAGGGGTAAGAAATCGTCAGGCATGCTAAAACTGCTAAGATGAGTCTGGAAAGGCCGCACCCAAAGTAAGAGATCGGCCGGGCGGTGACAAGACGGAAACGGGTGGGCCCCAACAGAGGGGAGGCCATAACTGGTCGGCTAGAAGGCAAAAGATTTTTTGCTGAGACGGTGAGTAGGGGGCGGGAGAAGAGCCTACGGGCCTAAGGAGTATAAGGCAGACGCAGAGTGGGGACGTCTTGCTAGAGTTCGCGTCCAGCGTGAATGCAGAGGGATTTTTCTCCCATGGCGTCTAAGGAGGATGTGTTGGACGGGTTCAGGAAAGTAGCTGCGGAGGGCGACTGCAACGAATGCAGAGTCCTTAGGACGGGGCTCCTGGGTTTGCAGGTGGCGGTGGTGGTGTGCTCTGCGCAACTGGCGCGTAAAGTTGCGGCCCAGGACAAAATTAAGGTGGTCACTAGAGTGAAGGTGGTGCTGAAAATCACGCAGTGCTATACCATGATTTCGGGCATTTGGCGGCTAGATGCCCCATAAATAAGACCTGAAGGGAGATCTGCAGGAAGTGTGAGGAGAAGAGCACTTAATTAGGGACTGCTTCCCGGTCTCCTGCTGCCTATGTTGGAAGAGAAAGTATGAAAACCTCTCCTATTTGGCGGGTTCTGTGTGTGTAGGTTCTATAAAGAGGTGATCGCTAGAGCTTCGAAGTTCCCGGCGGCCGAAAATAGGAGAGAGCGTTCAAGTTCATGCAGATTAACCTTCCGAATACTGATGCACGCAGTCCTGTACCATTTCTGAGTCACACAGATATTCCACTAATACGGACGAATTCATGGTTATTCGAGGCTCGAGCTCACGTATATATATCAACACTTTAGTTGGTCGAGGTTCGAGGTCTTCACGAACATTACACCAATACGCTGAGGGTTGAACATTCATCGCTATACGTGCGTATTGTGTGTAATGTTGGCATTTTAGATATACATATAGGAAAATATAATATATAACAGCATGATAGTTTATAAAAAAAATAATATTTATTCAACATCGTTGTGATAATCTTCCACAAGAAAAAAGACAGAAGGTTCGTTTGCTTGTTGCGCGCACATGTCAAACAAATAAACAAATAACAAATGAAAACAGTGAAAATAACAATGATAACTATTGCCGAGTGGATAGAGCGTGTACTTTGTCCGAATGCTGTCCGAAGCAGACTCTCGAGTAGAAACAATATATACATGAGGCTATATTTTCCTGTTTGTCGTTGAGTATTTCCAGATATGCCTACTGGCTATTACTGTCGGGGGCAGCAACTACAAGGAAAGGATGAAGAAATGGCTATACTGAAAATGTATATGAAGGAGAAAAATATTCCAAAACGTACGTATGTTGTTGTACCCTCGTCCTTTGTAGTTGTTTATTACCTATTGATGGTCGTTATATCTGGTAACTGTAATAGGAATAATTCTTACTATAAGGAACTAACCGATGGTGGAAAGCCTTTTTTTTTTACGTGGAGGAAATCTTTGAGAGACACCCGACGATCCTGGAGGAAATGTCGGGTAGTGTCGGATTTCTACCGACTAAAACCTCCTTGATGGCCATCCACCTGCCTGTGGGGGCAACTGCGGGACTGATAATTACTCCGGTGTCACCCAGGCAGTAGCCTCTGCGGATTCTTCTCGGGACAGATGTTGTTGTCTGCTTCTTCATGTGTATGAGTGGCGATATCACGGTCATTCTGGTGCCACTACTACTTGGGGGCTTTGAGGGCCCTCACCTTAGTTTGTAGGTTGTTTGATTTTTGTCGTTCCTCGCGTTTTCCCTCGTTGTTCGACGCTAGCTAGTCCTATTTCGGTCGTGTGTTGTGCCAAACCTATGTCTGCCCCGCACTCCTGGTAGCCTGGGTGTCTTTCCGTTCCTATACAGGTACTCACCGAAGCATCCGTGTCCGGTAAGAACTTGGGTAATCCTGAATGTTTGCGCACCATGATCGAGCCAGGGGGAGGACCGTCCCTATTGTCCGTTTCTGTATCAGTTCCGAGTGTTCAAGTTCTTCAGCGCTCATCTTGCGCTCGCTTCAAGACCCAGGACCTCATATGCTCAATCATGGTTTTGGGTATTTCCATCCCCGTGCTTCGAAGTTCTCGTATCCCATTATAGGTCTCCGCGTATGCGTCTGCAGTATTCCGGAAAGGAGTCATGCCTGTCAGTGTTAACGCCACGTCATGTGAGACAGTGCGATAAGCGCGAGTAACGCGAATAGCCATCCTTCTTTGTATTTTGTGTCGTGCTCAAATCGGTGACCTGCATAGGGTCATAGATCTGATGACTCCAGTGTAAAGGCGGCGGACTTTCTCTTCTGGTCCCCTGATATTCGGGAGAAGGCGTCTCAGGAGTGCTACGACTCCATCGACTCTGGTTGCCAGGCCGTTGAAATGAGTCTCAAAATTCAGGCGGCCTGGGTATTTGAGATCTTCTTTCACCTTGCGTTCGAGAAAGGCCGTGGAACCAAAGGGCTTCGGTTTTGTGCGTGGCGAATTTTAGTCCATGGTACCGTATCTTCGTGATAATGGCAGCCACCACCGTCTCCATCAGCCTTAGTGTGCGAGTCCAGGACTTGCCGCTGGCAATAAGTGGTGTGTCATCGGCGTAACACACCAGTTGTACCCTATGTTCCAGAATAGTGGGCCAAGAATAGAGGCCTGTGAAACACCCCTTGTCATTTTCCTGACAAATTTGGTATCATCTTCGATGCTACATGCAATGGACCTGTCCGAGAAATAGCTGTTGATAACGCTTCTCAGATATACAGGATTGCTATGTTTGGCCAAAGCTGTTGCGATCCAGAGTAGGGAGATGAAAGCGTTGATCCAGAGTAGGGAGATGAATTGATACCGCCAGTGCAACTCCTCCCAGGGAGATAGCTGACTGCGCGAATTTCACAACCCCGTCGATGGTTGAGCGCTCAACCCGGAACCAAAACTGGTTGTCTAAAAAATCCGGGCCTCTGTGTGACAAGTGAGTCGTAATCCTGTTGGCGACAATTCTTTCTAGGAGCTTCCCCATTTCGTTCAAGAGGCAGGTCTGAGCGGCGATGGCGAGTCCATAGCTCTTTTGCCCGTTGTCGGGATTAGGACCAGATTTGCTAATTTCCAGTCTTTTGAGAATATTCCTGTTCGGAGGCCCGCGTTGAGGAACCTCCTCACTCTTTCGCTGGTTCGCGTAATTTCCTCCAACCACCAGTAAGTCGAGTTTTCGTAGCTCGGGTTTTCGTAGCTTGACTGTGTTGCAGATGTCATGCAGTGCTTTATGAAACCACATTGCTTCATTAATTACGTCCACCGTTGCGTCAGGCGGGGCGTAGCGCAGGTTGCCGCGCTACTAGGATGTCTTTATCAAGCTTTCTAGTTGCCTATCTTGTGACTGAGAGCTGTTTTCTCTTTTCGTCGGACGGTGACAGTGCTGGGGACAGCGTGAAATTTCAAGTTTTCTGTTTGTCTGGAGAATAATAGGGATGGTCGTTTAGGGTCTCTGCATCTTCAGCCACCATCCAATCGGAATCCTTGATTGCCATGGTCGGGAATGAAATAAAAGGTCAAGGGTGGACTCGCTTTGCCATCTCACACAGGTGTTTCGGCCTGAACTCAGGAGAGTTCAAGAGACGAACATCGGAGCTTGCTGCCCAGTCTATAACCACCTTGCCCCTCGGATCTGTTTTAGGGCAGCCCCATGATGTGTTCTTGGCGTTGAAGTCGCCAAGCACCAGAAATGGGATTGCGTGGAGAGATGCCAAGTACTTAGTTCGTTCAGGAGTGAACATTTGAAGGGGCCAGCTAGGTGCAGCGTATACCCCTACTACGGTTATCTTTCCTCATACGCGACGAAACCGCGCTCTTCGGTCAAGGCCCTAAAGGAGGGGTGTGTGCGGTGGTTCTTCTCGTGATAGCGGAGCTATGTATGTCCCCAGTCCAATCCGGGCGTTTCGGGACGCGGTACGGTTCTGCGACCACTGCTAGAATGATTTTCCATTCGGCTATGGTTTGTGTGAGCAGATCTTGTGCACTGGCCGAGTGGTTAACATAGACTTGGAGTATATGGCTCGCGAAGGCCACGCTTAAAGTATTTCCATGGACTCTTTGCAGGCGCATTCCTCTTTTTCGTGGGTGTCGACTCTTCCCTTTGGCCTGTGGCTGTTGGCCGAGCCAATACCATGGGTGCCTTTGTTTTCCTTATGCTTGAGTGACGCCCTTTATGCTTTGGGGAAGCGTCTTCTGCGTAGTCATCCCTTGAACGGGTGGGTGACTTAGGTTGCTGCCCAGTCTGTGATTAGCCGATCTGCCGAATTTCGCACATAAGATGCATTTAGGCGGCTCTGAGAAATCTTTGGCTAAATGATTTTTGGACCACCAAACGTAGCAGCGCCCGCGTTCGAGATGCACTGCTGCTTGGTATGTCCTGAGCCTAAACATTTGTAGCACATCAGGGGAGGTGGCAAGATCTCTATCCTTGCAGAGACTCACCCAACCGTCAGCCTGTTAGACGTTGCGGTCTTTCTGGCAGCAGCTGCCGGACATTTAAGCCATATGGTGATTGAAGTTATTCCTCGTCTCACCCATTACTTCCGCATAGGTTGTACTATTGCCAGGTGTTATGGTCACAGTAACTGTGGATTTTCGTGGTACCATTCCCTTTTTTCGGTTGTCGAGACTAGGTTTCCTAACTTGTGGTTGTTGCAGCTGTTGCAATAACGACTCATTCCTTGCTGCCTTTCTTCTCTCCTTGCTTCCAAGCATTGTGGTCCACGTGTCAGAGGTGGGCGTAGGTGTCGATTTATCCAGTCCCCAGGCGTCCAGAGTAGTCCCTTCCATTTGGGTTAAAATTCCTTTCCTATGGGTCTGTCTCGTATTGGTGGACGCCATACTTTCCCTTTCGAATCCCGACCGTATCTATTCCCTCGACACTTTTTCTGGTTGTTGGTTCCTTTTTTATCCTTTTTGGACCTCCTCTCTGAGAGCCGCCGGATTCGTTGCCAGAGGCATAACGACTGTTATTATTTGTATAAGGAGGGCGAAGTCGTCAGCTTGAGCTGGGTTTTCCATTCCCAAGGCTCTCGTAGATAAAGCCTGTGTCGCCGGTTTGGAGGGAGGCTCGGGAATAACTTCAGTTGGAAATGCCTTCTTTGAGACACCCGTTTTCTCCTTCTTCTTGAGAATGGAGCTTTCGCTGCCTCTGGGCAAGCTTCCCTCCAGATTCGCGCACTTCAGCTCCAACTCGTGGATTCTGGTTCTCAGTTGTATGTTTTCCTGTTCAAGGGCGCTCTGATTTCCAACTACAGAGCTTCTGTTGGAGAGCTCGGTGGCGCAGACGATTGTATTTCCTGCTGCGTCCCTCAGGAAACATTTAAACATGCTCTTAAGCTCCCGGAGGTGGCGGAGACCTTCTCATGGTTTTGGAGCCCTCCAGCATATCTGCGGCAAGGTTGGCTGTTGGAAGAAGCCATAGTCGACAGTCGCTTCGATCCCTTCGAGGGAGGAGGTGCATCAATAGATGAGTTTAGGAAATATTCTTCTTCTTCCTCTACGTTAGTCTCCTCTTTCAGGCGCTGCTTTTTGTTTAATCTCCGTTTTGTCAGGAGGACATTGGCGCACCCTTTTTTTCCTGTGTTTCTCGCGTTTGCGACTTTGTCTTTCTTCTGTAAGATTGGTATTCTTCTTCGGATTCCGTGTCCTCTTCTGCGAATAATATCATCGCAGCATTACTGCGGCTTTGGCGTGTTCCAGTCGTTCTCTTTACAGGGCTGGCCTGGCCCAGGTGGAGGGTATCGCGACCACGATGGAACAAGTGGGAAATACTATCGCTCGTCTGAATCCCAGAAAAGCCCTGGGATTCACGGCATTACAGTTGCAGCGATTAAGAAGGCTTTTCAGAGGTTCCTGGGGGAAGTATTGTCAACTTATATTTCAGGAAGGGGCACTTCCTCTCAATTTGAAAGGAAGGACGCTTAGATTTCATTCCTAAAGGGGGAGGGGAGAGAGGAGCTGAGCTCTAAGCAACGGCCCATCTGCATCTTTTCAAACTGAAGTAAGGTCCTGGAGTTGATTAAGGCGAAGCTTCAGGACGAACTTGAGAGGAAGACTCTGGCTCCGAACCAATTCGGATTTAGGAAAGGATTCTCCATCATACATGCCATGAGGGAGCTTATACGCAGGTGGGACGGGGCGAAGATGAGGAAGCAGAATTGCATGCTGATTATTTGGTTGACGTAAAGAATATCAACCCCCTGAGGTGAGATAACATCATCAGGGAATCGGTGGTAAGGCAGTGTGATAAGGGACTGGTGCGGTTAGTTAACAGCTACCTGAATAACATAACTGGTAAACCGAGGGGTTTGTGACGGTGGCAGTATACGCCGGTGTTCCTCAGGGCTCGACTATTGGACCCATCCTGTGGAACATGGCGTACGATCCGTTCTTGAGGCTGTAATTTCGAGCATTGGATACGTCGATGATGTGGCATTTGTCATCACAGGACGGGATATACCCGATATCAGGAGTAAGGTTGATGACACCTTGAGTAAGCGCGCAACATGGTTGAGAGAAAACAACCTGGAATTGGCAGCTGAGAAGACCGAGTGTATCCTGCTCACAGTAAAATCCGTGAGCAGATTACGATCTGGGTAGGGCCAGCCGAAATCGTAACGCAGAAAGTGGTGAAGTACCTGAAATTCCTCTTCCCGGGTAACAGGATGTTCTCGGAACACGTGAAAAGGATATGCCTAAAGGCCTCACACTTTGCGGGGGCATTGATGGGTATCCTACCAAACAAAAGAGGATGCTTCGAGGCGACGAGATTATTTTATCTCGTAGTGGAAGCGTTTATTTTATACGCGGCTCTCATTTGGCACGAGGCAGAGGACTTTGGATCGACCAAAAAAATAGCTAAGAGCGGCACAGAAGCTGACGCTCATTAGGGTGGCTGGGAAGTACCATACGACACCAGCGGAAGCCCTCTAGGTCCTTATAGAAATGCCACCCATCTGGTGGTAAAGGAGAGAGCAAAACTGCTAAGAAGGATGGCCAGGAATAAAAATACTGCGTATCGGACGTGGGAAAGAGCGGCGAATGGGAACAAGACAATAATTGGATGTATATATAATAATATAAGGCTGTATTGGATAATACTTTTTATAAAACTTATTTACTTTATAAAACTTGAAAATCTGCGTTAAATGCTGCATTATATTGAAAGAGATTGTTCTTTAGCTTACATGTTATGCCAGCAGGTAACATAGCGGATAATATATTGATCTAGATCACTGATAAAGATGGTTTTAGAATATGTTGTCGACAACAATTTTCTGGGCACTCAGCAATCTCATCTAAAGTATCGTAATCGAATATCATAAACCTGGAGAAATTATTGCTGTATCTTTTATATCAAGAGAAACCAAAAAATTTGTTTTCACGCTTTTTAATTTATTTAATAAATTATTTAATAATATTTATTCCTCTTTTTCTGACAATAAATGATAAAGAAAATATTTATCCGTTGCCCACAGACCAGCTTCAAGAACAGCTTCTTCGACATCAATCTAGCCACAATATTTGTTAAATTATGCTACTTCCACGAATCTAACATCAATCAGGATTGGCAGAAATACTATTCCTAGGTCTAATGCCGGTATAGATTCATAAACGAGATATATATCTTCATGTATCTTCATCTGTGCTTGTTGTCATGCATTTTTGGTAAGTGCCACTGCCACCGCATATACAAGATACCAGCAATTGACTGCGTAGGGCATGACTGGAAGCGACTCATGCAAAAGTTCATAAAGTCCCACTAATGACTTTGAACGGTACTACAAATCCTGGGAACTCTGGAGGTAGTATTTCTACCGCTTGATGGAATGATGGTTTAACAAAAGTAATGTATGAGCAGTATCTAAATTGCCTCAGCACCGTACAGAGTAGACGATGAGACTTTGGATGAGTCCCGTCCTACTTGTGAAGATCCTGATCTATATACAAATAGTGCGCGACCAAGCTTTGGAGGTCATGTATAGAGATAAAAACTTGTGTCAGACTTACTCGCATTGAAAAATACGACATGGTGGTATCATCGTGATATCATATGAATTGAACAAATATGAATAAGTATGTGATCTTGGTGAATGAGAAAATATATGCTCAATGGCAAACTAGCTGGGATGAATGTGTGAATTCGGGTAACGTATGAAGTTTATTAACATATTAATTTTATATGAAATTTATAAAGAATTTTTGATTTGCTTGTTGAAATGTCTGGTTTGTTGTGAATATATGTTCTCTGTTAACTGAGCATATCATTGTGGAAACATTATAAGTGGAGATCCAGTGACACGGGAAGGTGTATTTGTGAAGTTGACTGATAACTGAAGTATGTGATATGTGGCATGAGAGTGGTGGATGGATCTGAGTGATTTGCTGGAATTTAAGGGGAAGTATAAACAATTCTGTAAATTTGCCGTGAAGAAAATAGTGAATGCCATATGTGTATTGTATCCTCATAGGAAGGCTGCTTGAAAGTCTTTGAGATGTGATTCCATTGGTTGGTGTTGACCCCAATCAGAAAGTTGATAGAATCTCAGAAAATAGCGGATCGGTTCTGCGGAAGATATGACCAATAACTTGATATTGATATTGAATGGATTAATACAAAAAATCCACAGGAGGATTTGCTATTGTTCCGTCCATCAACTAGATTGGATTTTCTGGATTCCATAGGCAAATCACGGATTAGAGAGCTGCATATACATATCTTGCCGAATAAGCTGCATCAATTACTTGGACGCGAGCCTCATCAATCGACAGGGATGTTAGAAAGATTACACCAAAGACTTGCATTCTGAGGCTAATTGATCGTTTCTGCGAAGAACTTGCCACAGATAAGCACCAATTGAATGTATATCAATCTTGCGTCCACAGTGGTCATGCCAATTAGATCTTGGATATGTATAATCTCTTCGATATCTCTTCGCTACTTCTGATAGTATCATTCAAAATCTTCTTCTATTCTTCTTTTATTTTTTTTATTTATTCGACAGCGAGGTCATTAGCGATGATGGTGCGATTAGATATGTAGTAGTTTATGTTTTTGAGATATTTTAATACTCTTTGAATGACATTTTGAGAAGTCAGGTTTATGTTTGCGTTGATTCCGTATTTCTGTCTTTGGGTTTCTGTGGTGTGGCATTCGTGCAGTATGTGGGTTATTGTTAGTGGATGATTATTGCAATGAGTGCAGGTGGGTGGTGTAGTTTTTTTGAGCTTGTATTCATGTGTCAGCTTGGTATGACCAGTTCTTAGGCGTGAGATAATTATTCCTCCTTTCCTGTTGGTAAGGTTCGGTGTTTGCTGGTGTAAGTCTTGGATACTATTGTGTAATTGGGTGCTTTTAATTATTTTCCACGTATTGTTCCATTCATTTTGTGCTACTTTTTTGCAGTGGATTATTTGGTCGTCGCAGGGGATTGGAAGATGATTGCGATTATTAATAATTGAGGAAACCGTGGCTTCTTTTGCTGCTGCGTCGGCATTTTCATTTCCTTCTATTCCTTGATGAGCTGGAATCTAGATGACTGTGGCGTTTGTGTTAGGTTGGTTATGGTTTAGTTCTTGGATGGTGGATATTAATTGGTTTTCTTGGTCGTATGTTTTTGTTAGAGATTTTGTAATGCTCATAGAGTCGGTGTAAATGACGATCTGGGCTTCGTTATTAGAGTGTGCATATTTGATGGCTTCCAGCATAAGTTTCGGCTGTGAAGATGGATAATGAAGAGGAGATTTTGTGTTTTTTTAGTTTTTTCAGTAATAATGGCGAATCCAGCTCCTGTGTCCGTTTTTGACCCATCAGTATAAATCTTGCTGTGTTGGGAGTAGTTGTTGTTTAATTCTAAAAATCGAATTCTGTGGTCATTTGGGCTGAGGGTTCTTTTGGGGAGTTCTGCAAGGCTGGTGTGAGTTGGGAATGCTTTTATTGTTCATGGAGGGATTTGTGATGGTTTACGTTCAATGGTGGGATGGATTTTGAAAGTGGTGGATTGAAGGATTTTGGTAAGTCTGACATGGAAGGGGGAGGGAATTTTGGGTTTGTTGATGTAGGAAGTTTGGTATCTATTGGAGAAGATGTTGTTGTAGGAGGGATTATTTGGAGTGGATGAAACTTTTAGTGCGTATTTGAGGGTTAGGAATTTTCTTCTGGATTCGAGTGGCATTTCTTTGGCTTCGAATAGTAGGCTGTTAATGGGACATGTACGGTATACACCTGTGGCTAGTCTAAGAGCTGTGGGAGATTGGATCTATTATTTTTTTTGGTGGAGCTTTTGGCTGAGTTATAAACGGTGGAGCCGTAATCAAGTTTGGATCTGACTGACGCTCTATATGTTTCTAGGAGAGTATCTTTGTCCGCTCCCCAGTTATTGTTGGAAAGGGTTTTTATAATGTTGAGTTTTTTTGTACAAGACTCTTTTAAGGTTTTTAGGTATGGCCCAGGATAATTTTTTATCGAAAATAAGGCCTAATATTTTGATGGTCTTAATTTCAAGATTACTTAGGTATAGTTTAGGTGGGGGATTAAGTTTGGTTTTCCTGGAGAATAGGATGTCTCGGGTTTTTTTGGGAGAAAATTTTAAGCCTGTTGTTTTTAACCAGTCCTGAAGGGTATTGATAGCTGTTTGTAAATGTATGTTGATGGAGCTTATATTTTGTCCGCTACATGTGATGGTTATGTCATCCGCAAATATCTGGGTTTTTATTGGTGGCTTGAGGTTGATGGTGATGTCGTTGATTCCTATTGAAAATAGTGTGGTGCTCATTGCTGATCCTTGTGGGATTCCGTTTTTGATTGTAACTGGTTGTGACAGAGATCCGTTTGCTCTGACTTGGATTAATCTATTAGATAGGAAGTTTGTTATGAAAGATAGCATATTGCCATTTACTTTTAACTCGATGAGGGAATTAATGATTTTGGTTCTCGAGATTGTGTCGAAGGCTTTATCGATATCTAGGCATACGGCGACTATGTATTCTTCGTTGAGGAAGGCGTCGCAGATATTTGTTTTCAAGTTCGTTAGAACGTCTATGGTTGAACAGTAGTGTCGGAAACCGTATTGGTTTGGGTTAAGAAGTTTTTTTACTTCAAGACACCATCTAAGCTTACGGTTTACGATTTTTCCCAGTAGTTTGCACATGGTATTAGTTAATGCAATTGGGCGATAACTGTTGGGGTTTAGTTTGCATTTGTTTGGTTTAGGGATTGGAATTACTATTGCTTTTTGCCAATTTTCGGGGAAAACTTTATGGATCCATATGCAGTTGAAGATTTTTAACAGGTAGTTTATTCCAGTTTTTGGGAGCATTTTTAGTAGTGAGTTGAGGATATTATCTGGTCCTGGGGCGGAGTTTTTTTGTTGATGTAAGAATGGAGCTTATTTCTTTGAGCGTTAAAGGTGAGTTTAGTAATGAGTTGTTATCGTTGTGAATCAAATCATGGTGTATATTGTTGTAGATTATTGTAGGATGTAGTGAGATTATGTTACTTGAATTTTCTTGGAATTTTTTAGCTAATGTGTTAGCAATGTGGGCTTGAGTTACGGTTCTACCATCATCAGATTCCAGGAATATTGGATATTCGTAGAGGATTTGAATCCATTTATGCATCTAATTTTTTTCCATACTGCAGATGTTGGTGTTTTTGGATTTATTGATGATATGTAGTTTCTCCATGATAGTTTTTATTTTCTTTAATTATTCTACGGAAGTTGGCGCGTTTCCTTTTGAATTTAGGTTAGGTTTTCGTTTGTGGGCTGTCTTTTTGCTCTATTGAATGCGTAATGACTCTCTTGCATGGCGATTTTGCACTCTTCGCTCCACCACGGTACCGGTCTTTTCCTGATTTTTTGCAGTCTGGGAATTCCAAAGGATTTGTCTGCAGCTGAGGTTATGATTTGTTGAAAATTGTTTATTGTTTCGTTAATCCGGGCTGGGTCGAGTTCAGGTTCTGTTTCTTTCTCGATGAGTTGAAGCATTATATTTACTTAGTACACCGGCCAGTTTGTTTTTTTTATATGCCATTTTGGTTGGAGGTAATTTTGAATTGTTGTGTTATTGTTTCCATAGGTGATTTTTATGGGAAAGTGGTCGTTATCGTATAGTTCTTTTAAAGCATCTCATTTTAGGTGTTGAGCTATCTGTGGATTGGAAAAGATTAGATCTGTTGCACTTGATTTGCCGTTCCTAGTGCTGAAGTGCGTTGGAGAACTTCTGTTCAGCAAGATTAAATCCTGGTTGTTAAGTAGTTTTTCAATAGTCTTTCCTCTTCTGTCAGTCTTGGTCGATTCCCAGAGAGCGTGGTGGCTGTTAAAGTCTCCGAACAGGATCAGTGGAGCTGAGCTATTAAATCCTCAAGGTCTTATAAATCAAGGGGGAGGCTATTAGGAATGTAGATATTGCAGATATGGTTATCATTGTCCGAAATTGCAATGGCGTGGTTTTCGTTTACCCGATTTTTGACGAAGATGTTGTAATGTTATAGTGTCGGCTGGTGATGTTTTTTGAAATTTGTTTCTTGAAGGCAGATAATATCAGGGTTGAAATTATTTATGAGAATTTGAAGTTGTTCGTAATGGATATAGTAACCGTTTATGTTCCACTGTATTATTGTTTTCACAATGTATTTGGAGGGGCTATGGATTTGGATTATGCTGCGATTATGGCTCTTATGAAATTTCGATGTCGGATTCAGATGAGCAGTTAAATGACGATTCAGGTGACTCAGTCGGTTTGATGAGCTTTTTGCGGAGTCGATGTATTCTGTTTTTTATGCTTCTTTCCTTTAAATGGGGGTAGATTTCTTCAAGAGTTTGAACAAGTGTCGGAATATTTTCGGTGTAGTTTTTTGCTATTTCCAATTGGTGTGCTGATCCAAAGGTGTCTTGGAGGAGGCTCTTGATCTGGGAATAGTTTAGCTGGGAATGTGAAGGATTTTTTTTATTTATTATTTCTTTTACTGGGGCTAACATTTCCTCTAGTTTGGCGGAATCGAAAACTGAAGATTGGGGAATAAGTGGTTTTAGTTTGGTTATTGCGATTCTTTTTTTTTTTGTGGATTGATTGGTGGAGGCATGGAGACTATGTCGTTTAAGCTAACATAGTCCAGTTTGTCGTCAGCTGATGATTGTGACAGTGGTTTTTTGGAACTAAGAAGGATTGGTGATTGCTTTGCAGGTAATTTGTTGATTGATTAGGATTGTCGATGTTTGTCTCAGTAGTGATGGGGATCTTCTTTACCAGCAGATTGGAGGATTGAGATGGTATGGGACTCGTTGTGTTTGAATTTGGGATTGTCGTATCGGTTATGTTTGAATTTTGAGTTTGCGGACAATCTTTCGCTCAGTGACCTTCTTGTTTACATTGGAAGCAGAGAAGGCTGTCGATGGAGGTGAAAATTCGGTAAGATGTATTTTCAAAAGTTATTAGGAAGATAGATGGGATTTTTCCAATGTCGTCGGGGTCAATGTATGTCTTCTGAACCTGAGGATGTGGGTATATTCCAGCTTTCAAAGTTATTATTCTGGAGCATAGCTTGACATTGTTTCTTTTGAAAATTTTTTCAAATTCTGAGTTGAGTATGACCGGGGCGACGTTTGATAGAATTACTCTTTGGGCCGGAGTTAACATTGGTCTTAGGTTTAGCATATTGTTGTTGACCGTTATTGTTTTATGCAGATTTGTTAGGTGTAGCACAGTTTATTTTTTATCAAGATATGCGCAAATTCGATTGTTTGAAATTTTGGAGATGTATCTTATTGATTTGGGTCCGATTAGTTTCCCTATTGCAAGAGCATAGTCTTGGAGGCTTGTGTCGTCTATTGCGTGAATGATGATAGCTTGGTCTTTTGTAGGTAGTACATCGAGTTGTGCTGCGAGAGTATGATTTGGTGGAGTTGTTTATTTCCGTTTGGTTAGAAAATTGGGAATCCCTGTACTCAGAGGTTCCCGCAGCTTGGAGTTGGTTAGTCGGTGTATTCATTCCGGTAATTTTTGTGTTGAGGAATGAAATTAGCGTTTGTTTCCACTAACACTGACACTATAATAATTTGCATTGGAACTCGTAAGCGAGACTATATCGGACGTCCGTACGGTACGACGGTTGAACCGAGATTGATCATTCAAAATCATCGATGGTACTTTCATGAAAGAATTGTTTTTAGTTAGAGCTTGTACTGCCTCGATCACTATTAAAATACTTGGGAACTCGTAATGGCGGCACTAACCAATGGTGTACAATCAGAGCAAGCATTGTCGGTCCTTTCTGCGGAAGATTGCCGTTCCTACATTACATTAAAGTGATTTGACGTGTACATACTCACCAAAAGACACGACCTCCATGAGCGTGAGATTGAGATAAGCCCAATTTCCGTCCCCCTTTTCCCAACTCGAAAACTACGTATCAGACTCAGAGTGCAATCTAGCTTCCTTGGTGCAAACGAGACCAAGGACTTTTCTAAATAGTCTCTACTGGTTCTACAGCGTCTTTCCACCCAACTGCAAATTGTAAATACGCCGCTCTCTCAACAATATACATATACATACATCTAGTTCACAACCAGGGTTATATCCTAAGTCCTTTTTTTTTTAATATTTTTACATCACGTAACGGTAGGAAAGTAAAAATACTTTTATTCTCGAAAATTGAAAAAATTTAAACATCTCTCAAAATTTTTTTTAATGACTTGATATATCATAGTTTTAAAAATTGAAATTTTTGCTCTACAATTCTTTAAACCTTGCAGTACGATTTTTGTTTACTATTTTATTGAATATTGAACATTAGAGTTTTAACTCTGATGAAGTGTTAGGATTTCTTGAATCTTTGCTTTGTAACTTTAATTATCATAATTTAATAAATGGCGAAAGAAATGTCGTATAACGAGTTTGAAGAGATCGTTGTAGAGGGGAAGTTTCAATCTTCAAAACCACTATAGACATAATTGTAAATAATATTTTTCACTGTATTTATATACATGTAAATTTTTACAATCCTTTTTAAAGAAAACTCCTTTTCCATTTGTGGCATGATGTTAAAATATCTTAGGAAAAATACGAATTTGGGATAGTCACAAAATAGAAATGAGATTCACGCTTTAAAATGAGATCAAGTATATTTTTATAATGCTACAAATATATTGTATCATTTTTCTTTGCAATGTTACAGCAGAGTAATATCGTAGATTATTATCATAGGTCGTTGGATAGTTATAACTTGTAGTTATTATATTTTTACTTGTATTTAATTATAACAGATGGTCTATGGTGTGAAGAAATGTGTGAAAGGGAAAGTATGAAAGTATGAATGTCGTGCGAGAAGTGCATCATTGGCGTGAAGTGTTTTTCTTTTTGAAAAAGTAGAGAGTCGAGCGACTCGAAAACGGAGTCGAATTGAGTATGTATGAAAGAGTTTATTTGAGTTGTGATCACATATATTAGTTGTTAATCTGTTTCCTTTACCTTGTCAAATTATTTAATCACTAGCATTAAATAAATATTATTTATATTTAATCTTTACAATAGTATCGATAATTTTTCATTTAAAATAATTGCGTTGCAGAACTGATTCCACAAAAACATTTGTATCTGTCAGAATAATGATAGTAACACGGTGGTAGAATTTTAGGCAAGGCAGAACGACTTATAAAGCATTACATATTTTACTTTTACATGCAAACACTCAATAAAATATTATTTACGTTAAAGTTCTACTGTGTACTTTCAGTGTATTTTCAGTTATTGTACATCTACGTGTGTTTATCGAAGATTCGTTTCTCATCGTAAAGAAGCATGTCACCATTTGAAACAAATTTTGTATTTTCAATGTAAGCAGCTTACGTCCTCGCGTTGAAGTAATATTAAGCTTCCACTCGACTGAAATGCCCTTATTACCCAATTCCACCTGTGGATCTTAAATGATAGCAACGTAATTATCCCTTGTGAATTCATAAATCAATATTCTTATGAAGCACAGAATAAGTTTATCGCAAATCACTCGTCTGCATCAGATGTTCTCTTATTTTTCTTTCTTTAGAATGTAATTTATCTTTCTGTTCTAACGCTGCTGCTGTTGCTGCGATTTCTTGCAAAGAAGTTTGTCTGCTCCGAGCCTTATAGATATCTATGCTAAGATAAATCAGTTAATGTATTAAGAAATATATAGGTTCTTCTAATTGTTTTTTTATATTTCTCTTGTTAAATCCAAAATAAATAATTGCAACTTATCGAATGATTCAGCCATAGATTCTTCTACCTCTAAATATCTAAATATCTCTCTCGATGATACAACATGCTTGACGAGGATTGATGTTGAAAATTTGCGTGCATGTTTTCAGGAAACACGGAAAATCGTTGTGAAAAATCATTTGTTCGTAATTTATTTAATTCGTTTTCAAACATATAGATTTTACTGTCATTATTGTACTTGTTCGTGGAAAATTCTTTTCTTATATCTATAACTTTCCGATGACTGGAATGAATATTTATAAAGTTCCAGGAGCGTCTGTTATTTGTTGAAAAGTATCAATTTCCTTGGGGACATGGAAACGTTAATCAACAACTTTCGTTGTTGGTTGGATTGTGGCTGCACAGAATGTCAAAACCGACATAAATTCTGAATTTTTATTTCTTCGCAATTCCACTATAGAAGTGCTGGTTTAGTTTCACAGTTTTTATTATTCCTGCTATGAATCATTCTACACTTGCGTTGTAAGTTGAATTTATCTGTATCATGCTTCTACATTAGAGATTCAAATATTCAGACTTATAGTTACCAAAAATTTTAAATTTGAGTTGAGTTATATATATTTATACTCTATTATATTTCTATTATACAGACTTTAACAGAATATGTGGCATGAACATATATTTTACATATTAAATAAGAGAGAACTTCCATTGCTTCTAAGTCCATAGTCAGCTCTTGAATCGAGTTCAACGTATTCTGCTACATTCTGTACATTAATCTTTTATTTTTGTGTTTTAATTTTTACTATTTTTTTTAAATTTATGCTTTATTTATTGCCCAATTGTATAATGAAGGAAGAACACATTATTCGAAATGTAAGGACAAATACCTGTCACGTGTATATATATACATATATATATATATATTATTAAGTTTATGTACGTACATACAATAGTATTTGCATACTCCTATATTTACAATAATAATTACATACCACTTATTTAAATTGTTCCAAATTTGTATTAATTCGTTTAATAGCACTTTCATGTAATTATGATAATTTGATGTTATAAGGATGAGAAATGTATTACACGATTGAGATGAAAATGATACAAATACTATATAATGATTTTTCATGAGAAGCGAAGAAAATTGTTACACATTAATTAAGTATTATTATCTTGTTGATCAGAGAAATGACGCAATTCAAAATAATATACTTCTACCCTCACGCATTTATTTGGTTTTTGTATCCACATGGATTATGATAGCTACACAAACCTGTGATCCAAAATTACTTCAGATTTATTCATTTAAAATGATTTGTTACATCATCTTAGGATATAATTGAGTATGTTTTTTGACTATGATCAGATATATAATTGGATAATGATCAGATATACAATATCAATATAAAATATAGTATATGTCGCTTAAGGAATCTACCTCCGAGGACCGTGATTTTTACATATGTGTGTTAAGGTCACCCTTTTGAGTGACTCAAGGCCTGTGGCCTTGGTCTTCGCTCGTTGCTCGTTAAAATATATATTTGCGACATTATAAATATTTAAACATATTGAAACAATTGCGTCTTCGATTTTGCCTCTATTCTTTTAGATATTTTTCAATTTATTTCAAAAATTAAGAGTCTGATCTGAATTTAGCGGATGAAAGCGCAGACATTTTTCTTCAAGAAACTATCAAGAAAGTTTAGAAAAATAGCTTAATTTCGATACACTTCAAAGCAGAATAGTTTGATGAATCGTGTAACGTCGTCAGTGATTTTCATTGATAGCGCTATTTTCTCATTCGCTCGTTGTAATTCCAGCGTTCGGTTGACTGCGTTGACAGCGTCCTGACACTGCTGTGAGAACACTGCTGTGTGTTGATTGATTTCTGTTCGCGTGAGTTCTGGAAATTGATGCTGCGCATATCTAGATACCGAGATATCGAGATTTCAAGTTACGATTTGCTTGGAATTGTTTATAAAGATGGGTATATAGAATCTGTGTGTTCAAAAAATTTCTTCAAAGTGAATTAGCGAAGTCCATTTCTTTTAATGCTTGTTCTAATCTTGTATTCAGTCTGTGTATTAGTGGTATATTTGCCTAGTGGTATATATTAATAAATAGCCTGCGTTTCTCTGCCGACAACTCGTAAACAGTCAGAGTTACGTAAAGTTATAATTGAATTATTTTATGAATATTAATTACAAAGTAATTCAATTATATTATAATTCGTGGTTCAGTTATAATATTCAGTTATAATTTGTAATATTTAATTAAATTATAATGTAACTCATAATTCAGTTCTCTCAGTCAATTAAATAATCGTTTTTTATAATTAAATTGCAAAATGTAATGTAAGTGAATCCAGAATTACGAATTAAAAGATAATGGAATTGAAAAAAACGAGATTAAGAATGAAAGATAGAAAGATTACTTACACAAAATTCAAACAAACAGAGATTAAGATCATTGGTAAAACAAATATATATTTATTATAAATATGTATGTGAGCAGAAATAAATTTTATAACATCCGTTTAAAGAAATAAATGCAAGAAATAAACAATCACGAAGCAAAACGTGAAAAGTAAATTTATTTCATTTTTTGAGAGTTCTGAGTACTAATTCTGTCACATCGTATTTCAATTACACTGTAATTCAGTTACAATTATTGCAAATACAGTCATCATTATAATAATTAGCAGCTAAATTAATGGAAAAGCCTGAATAATGTAATTCAATTATAACAACATCAATTGCTATATAAAATGTAGTTAAATTACGTAATTCAATTAAAATATAATTCAATTAACACAATTCTATCAACAATGTGTAAAAGACTATATATATGTGTACATATATATGCTGAATATAACACTAGAACGTATCGTCAATCGTACGTTTTCAGCATCTTTTGAGTACAAATAGAGAAATTATATTTGATTATTTCTGAATATTAA
>NW_025110280.1:286427-311052 GCF_011392965.1 Frieseomelitta varia | reverse complement strand
CCAAATAGGTTTAATTATAATTTTGTAGATTAGTAGCTTATTTTTTACGCTTAGCTTAGAGTTTCTTGATGTTAGCCAGTACATGTGATTTTCTATTTGTTTGATCTTTTCTTGGATTGTGCTTTTCCCAGTTCAGTTTGTTGTCTAGATGTAATCCGAGATATTTGACGGAAAGTGCTTGAGATAATTGTTGAATTTGATTTTTGGAATTGGCCCTTTGTTGAGTGTGAATGTGACATGTACACATTTGGTTGTGTTAATTTTGATTTTATTGCTCTTTGTCCACTTTTCTATTTCGTTTAAGTGATTTTGTAAGGTTCTGGTTGCTTTTTTTATGCTTTTTTGGGTAGATATCAAAGATAATTATTGCATTCAGTTATTCAACATTCCGTATATTAAGATGATAAAACTAAACTATTGAAAATGCATAAATAATTGCAAGTAAAAAAATTTAACAAAAAGAAACATAGTTGTTTCCACAAGTATTTTTAATTTAGCTTCAGCGACGTGTATTTCTTTTTTTATCGAACTTCATTAAGCAACTATTATCGATACTCGAGTATACGATATGGGCTATCGTGTAAATATTAGGGTATTACTTTGTTTATTCGTTATGTAATATTCATTAGTACGTTCAATATTCGACAGTACTTGTAGATAAATTTAATGAACTACATATTTTATTACTATATATATATTATATTACTATATATTTTATCGACATTCTACAAGAATTACACATTGTAAACACGAACTTTAACAAATTTATTTCAAGTAAATTACGTCTTTGCATAATTTCAGAAAATTTTGTCGTAATTTATATTCGTAATTTATATTCGTATATGATAAATGTAGCATAAATATATTTCAATAGATATAGGTTGTAGTATTAAGCATTAATTTAACGTACTGACATACACTGATACAGATTAGCAGTATTCATATATTTTTCTTATTAATTTGCATTGTTGCAAAATACAAAGCAATATCAATTGATACACGTATAGTAGAAATGGCTAGTGGCAAAATTTTTATCATGATTGATATTTTGGAAAGAATTTTTTTAATTTAATATATTTAATTTAATTCTTCTATTCTCCGTCCACATGATCCGAGACGTATCTTATTTTGTCGACTTTGTCTTTCTCTTGTTTTTAAACACAGGAATCGTCGTGTAGCGCGGAATTCGAATGGTACACAAACGTCACTTGTACCTGCCAGTCGAGCTCTCAACAATCTACTGCTTTCTCAAACGTACAGGATGACGTACGAGACTTTTCTCCTAGTCACAGTGAGTAGAAAAATTTCCGTTTTTTTCCAAAGAGCATTTTCAATTTTCTCCTTCAGGTCATAAATGCATAAAAATCACGATACTTGTAAAATATACAAATAATCTTATATAATAGTAAAATCTAGTAGATTTATATCTGTCTCTTTAAATCTATTTAACTATTGAATAATCTTGATTAAGAATTTTAAATCTTAACTAAGAATTTTTATCCTGATACAATATCTGCAATATCATAAATTTTATTTATAATAATTTTATGAGAAGATTTAATTATGATAGTCTTGAGAAGTTGGTTATCTTGCTGGAGATAATATCATAGAATTTTAGTAGTCACCTCGATTTAATTATAACTCTTTAAGCCTGAACGAAACGTGCAATAAAAGAGTGTACGTAAGTTTCGGATAAACTCTTGGTAAAAGAAATTGAATGATTCGTATGTCGACATACTCCTCCATTTAAATCTGTTATAATAAGAATAAAAAGGGAATTTTAACATATACATTGCACATTATACTGCAAGATTCTACTATACATATGCAGTATAAAATTCTCTTATTTCTCGTATTAAATTTATTAGATTTTATAAAAAAGAATTAATAAAATCCTCCGATAATTAATAAAATCATAAAAAGAAAGGAGAGTAAAGCAAATGAAGAATGGGTAAAACCAAACTCGTCCATAAAATACTTTTTTTTTTCCATGCTTTAATACGCCATTCTACAAATTTATCGATATTTATTTCATGTTGTTATTGTAATATGGTATCTGTTTATCTATTATTTCCAGCTGGTGCAGTTGCAGGCATCGTGCTAAGTGTTATCGCTCTGGTAGCAGCGTTGCTTTATTTCCGAGATCCCAACAAACGAGCGTGTCTACGCTCCTGCATCAATCCGTTTTCTTCGAGAAGAGGCAGTGGTCGAGTTCAATATTGCAGGGTGCGTTATAAAAATCACGTTTTTCGCGTGTTCTGCTTGACCATGCATCATTTTTTTTTTTTGCTCAAAAATATCGTTACGTATTGAACAGTATTCTCGCGATTAGACTGAAAATGTTTATGCAAATTCGCATCTTGTGTAACATATTTTTTTTTTTTTATCTAGTCTAGTCTCATCGAAGATCGAAGTCATTCTGTATTACTCGCGATATTAAAAATTAAGGCAATTGAAACGAATTATTTAATTGCTTTGATCTTTTTCATACTTCTCGAAGATTGATTGTTGACGCGATAAGATTGTTGCTTTTGCGTCTTGTTCAAAATCTCCGCACGATTCTCAGTATTTCTATATTTTCCTTTTTACGAAAGGCTAGTGCCACTATGTACAACGCTAATTTGCATAATCGATAGATACGTACGAGGAAAATTGTTTAATTAAATAGCTTCCGTTTTTATACGTAATGGAGAAGACATCTGTATTTTACAGAGTATTCATTAAAATTACGTAATAACATATAAAAATTTGTTGTTTTAGGTAAACACCACGGAGGAAGCTCGTCTTCTGTTAGACGTTGACCCGACACAGTGCCAAACAGATAGCGACGATGATCTTTTGAACGCATAGTCGTTTCTCGTTTTTTCCCTTTGAAACACTATTTTATCTAAGTTTTAATACACGCGAGAATATTTATCAAACGCGTGAAACTTGTAACGCGTAAAATATGCTTTCTTCTTTCTTTTTTCTCTTTTTTTTTTTGCGTTTACCATTGGTTGTGATTAACCGGTTAGTTAGTCACTCTGATTTCGTGCCATAAACTGTAAGCGATAAGTATTATTTAGCGAGAAACGTATAGTAAATGGTATTAATTGTCATACTTCAAAAATGTTTAATTAATGTTTAGTTTTATTCAATCACTTGGAACTTCGCCGACATAAAAACTGTTTATTCTTAGTTGTTACAATTTACATGAAAATGACTTTTCTCTTTAGTTTTTTTATTTTACAATGAAGTTTTCGCTACCCTTTATGGCACGAAATTTATACGTATTTATTTCGATAACCGATTATATTGTTTATTGAAGTTAACACAGAGACTTTTAACGCAAAACATTCCAGTATATTTTTGAAAGAAGATTATATTTTATATTTATGATGTTAAAAATCAGTTTCATGTTGTTCCTTCGAACTCGAGAAGGTAATTTTCAAAATTGGATCAAAAAAATCAGTCACGACGTATCTCATAGAAGTCGCTACATTGAATGAACTTTAACGACGAATATACTATATAAAATGCAATATAAATGTAGCAGTACCATACGACACCGCTAATAAAATTTGATGAACAATTGAACAAAAAAATTCTGATGTCGCTAATATGGGTTCCTTGAACTAATATCGTGCTCGTGATTTATGTGATATTTGCGTTTAATAGTGTAATAGTGGCGAAAGTATTTTATTGTAATTTACAGCCAAAAGAATAATATAGTTTACGAGGCTTTATAGTTCTTTGCATATTTTATGAAATAAGCAGATATGTTATTTGATGCTATTATTTTATGCTAATAAATTATGGATGTATCTTTACGACTATAGAAATATACAATTCCAAAGAGGTACTTACTCTGTATATGAAACAAAGTAAAGTTTTTAAACGACGTGTCTATAAATAACGTGTTTCTGTCATTCTTGGGAATTTTCCCTTCATTCTTTTAGTTGTTAATTTAGATGAATAAGCATTTGAATCTCCTTACCTTTCTGAAAAATCACAGTTTCCTAGAATTTGGTCACGGTTACACAGTAAATAGATATTTATATTGATCTCTAGCTGTTCACCGTTTGAAAAGAGTTGTTTGACCATTCAGAGTTGTGCAAAATCTGGTTGCCATGTGTGCAACACATGCGAGCAAATTTTCGAGAATCTTAAGATTAAATAATAAGAAAGGCTTTTACATTGTTCGGCGAAAATACATAATATTAACGTGGACCTCTGAAAATGAGTAAAAACAAAAGAAAGAATTTTATTTAACATGGACTGATAACTTCAGAAAATCTAAGGCATCAAAGCGCCGATGAAAAATATATTATTAAAAGAAAAAGATCCTCGTATCTAATTTTCTAATCTCTCGTTAACATAGTGGTACGTATTTAATCAACACTATTATTATTACCACTATTATATTATTATTACGATGCATAATTGACAGACAGGAATTATAAAGTAATGAACTGTTACACAGTGTTTCCGTTCCTTTTCTCATTTTCTTTTTTTTTTTTTTTTCTTTTTCTTTCATTATACCTATTGTAATTGACAATCGTGGAATAGTCATAGAGATAATTGCTCTTCCACTTGAGACTGCTGTTTGTGATTTACAATTCTTTTCCTACAAAGTCGAACATTAAAAGTAAAATCGTTGCTGGCTATATATATATATATATATATATGCGTCCCGTGAAATTCAGGGGGAGGTG
This sequence comes from Frieseomelitta varia, assembly GCF_011392965.1. Taxonomy (NCBI): domain Eukaryota; kingdom Metazoa; phylum Arthropoda; class Insecta; order Hymenoptera; family Apidae; genus Frieseomelitta; species Frieseomelitta varia. Next base: position 306,358 of record NW_025110280.1, on the reverse strand, counting down.
AAGAGATCCCAAGAAGCAGCGTAACTAACAATAAAAAAAAAAAAAAATCGATCCTTCGGACGAAAATGAAAGTTCGTCGTAGGATTCCTCTATCTTCTCTGCTACTTTATTTTTATTATAATTTACAGCGAACGTTCGATTGTTGGTCGATTAAATGAGAAAAAAAAAAGAAAAGAAAAGAAAATTATATTCCCCTTGTTATCAAAAATTACACTGCGTCTTGTGTACGATCGGCAACCGACGATCAAACGGCGAAAACCGTTTAGAGTGTAAAGGATCAGGGGGGGGGGGGTTGGTTTTCACGCATAAAATCGCACGGAGAGCAGTGAAGTGGAGTTTGTAAAAGCGACAATCAAAAAAAAGTCCACAAGAACTAATGTGTACATTAATTTATGTAATATTCCACTCTTTCCGTAATACACGCCAAGACATGATTGAAACAAAAAGAAACCTCGCCCGCCGCGGGTACAGTTAACGCGTGCTTAGCTGCACGCCTGAAACAATACAATCAGGAGGAAACGAAGGCTCGTTAAACTCGGCAACAACTCTTCGTCAACTCGGTATACCACACCAGTGTGCGCGTGATACATCGACAATGTAATTACACAACGAATTTTTTTCTCTATTCGATCACACAATCAACATGTGTCCTTTCGGCTTACAACGATAATACAGGCGTGTGTACGATCCTGGAACATCTGGGAGGGAGAGGGGGGGGGGGGGAGGAAAAATAAAACGGGAAACGAAAAAAAACGACATATACCCCCGTGGGTAAAGGGGCGAAAGAAACCAAATCCCTAAAACGTGTCACATCCGATCCCGTGTGATGATTACAATACGCTCTTTCGCTCTGATCGATAGAAAATAATTTGACGGGAACCGCGCGTTTTTCGGGGAATCTACACATAATCTACGAATACAATGCAAAACCGGTGAAAACCGAAGAATGGTTCCTCTGTTGTTGTTTTGTATCCGTGTACGTCTGCGTGTGACTGCGTATGTGTCGTTTTGTAATTCGCTTTGAGTTCGCTTTCGGATAACGAGAAAGAGAGAGAAAAAAAAAAAGACAGAAAGAAGAGAAAGAAAATGAAAAATATATGTATGTGTCGAAACTCGAATTTTCTTCTCACGTGTGTAGATACTTCTTGTGAATCCTGCGTGTAATTGTATGTGTACACGTGTGTCAACAGGACAGGAAACGAATTCAGTCGTAACAGCTAGCGTATTTTTTTTTCTTTTTTTTTTTTTTTTGGTTTTCCATAGCACATACATTCATTATACGTAGATTGTTCATAGCTTAATGTGATTCTTCTATTCTCTTTTTTTTTTTCTTTTTTGGTTTATAGCAACAGCGAATACACTAGAGCATTATTTTTTTTTTTTTTTTTTTTTTGGTCAGATTAGCAAACGAAGTCGCGATTCCAATCTGCCGCCGATGCGCCGATCGCGCTCACCGGCGCCGGATGTCAAGCACGATCGGCTGAGCCCATACACCATTGGCAGGTTGTTTGGGACTCGTTTCGTACAGGCGGGAGGCCGAAGTCTTCATCCGGAAGCGACCGGCCTCCCGATCGAAGGGAAATTTTGCATTCTGCTCTTGGCGAAGTATTTTTTTTCATTTTTTCTTTTTTTTTTTTTTTTTTTTCTTTTCCGCGCGATCGGATACCTCGTGTGACTGAGAAGACACTCGGGGGGAGGGGGAGAAATCTACAAAGTAGCTAGAAGAGATACAGGAGCGTATGTCTACAAGCGTCTCGTCTCGTAAAACGCAAAAATTAAATGACCTCGCGCACATTTTCCTCTATCTCCATTTGACACGTTTTCACACTGCTCTCTTCCTTTCTTTTCCCTATTCTTTTCTTCCTGTGACGGTTCGCGCGCGAAACGAATCGTTGATCGGATACTCGTATTTCTCTCGATCGATCGGAACGCGCGCGACACGTTTCTTTTCCTCATTCTCTCGTTCTTTTCTCTTTTTTTCTTTTCCATTTTCTCTTTTCGTTTTCCCCCAAAAAAAACCATTCCTAAGAGGGACGATCGTTTCTTCTACGCTTTTTTTAAATGTCTATGCATGTAACAAACAGCACCTGGTTCCAATCTTCTCTCTCCGACGCGACGCTCAGAATAACAATTTGTTTGCTTTGTTTCTTACTTCTTTTTTCTCTTTGTTTCTTTTTTTCTTCTTCTTCTTCTTCTTTTACTCCTACATTTACAGTATTATATACAACTGTTTGGCACCGGGGAATTGTCTTTTAAATTCGAATTGATGCCAATGAACACGATCCGTACGACTTTGACGGTTATATATAACCGCGATGACGCGTTTTCCGTTCACTCTCTCCGTAGCCGATCGAACAGCCGCTCCTCAGAACCACTTTCTTCCTCTTTTCCCCTCACTTTCTTTACGTATACGAATCGTTGCTGGAAAGCTCAACCTTCCTACTCGGGGTGGTAGCCGCCTCGTCCATCCTCTCCGTTTCTCTACCTTCCCTTCCAATCAGAACTGGCCCTGCGTGTCGAGAGGTGTCCAAACGGTTGAAGGTGTCAACACACGTTGGAAACGTTCCTTTTTTGGCATTGTTTAAAAATGTACAATGTGTGTGTCCGTTCTTGCTCTCGAGCCACTCCGGTATCAGTGGAATGTGGTTGCCTCTGTCCAATAGCTCCGGCAAAAGGTTACATTTGCCCCTCGTGCTGGAAAGTGCTTTTGCCGATACCAGAAAATGGAGAACGTCGTTGCCAAGTCGTCTTCGAACATAATGTGTGTATCAGACGAATTTCCTGAAATTCGTGTATTTGAATAGCGATCGCTGTGGAGACACATCGTCGTGTCCAACCGAGACGAGTTGGCAAAAACGTCCCGCCCACGCCATTTCAACCGTAAATCCAAACGCGTTACATTTCCTCTTTCACTCCCTTCTTCTTCTTGAATACTATTCTCTCTCTCTCTCATTTTCTCTCGCTCTTTCACCCTTGCATACCTCTTTCGTTCATCCCTTTTTTTTTTTTTTCTCTTTTAAATATTTTTACTTTATTTATTATTCTCGTTACTCTATGAAATTACTGACTGCCACTGGTATTTGTTTCATTTTTTTTTTCTTCTTATAAATTCCAGACTGCCCAGCAGCCAGACGCACAACAGTTATCACAACTTAAAATCGTATAATACTAATACATTACTCTTTTTTTTTTTTTTGTTTGTTTGTTTGTAAATATATTAATATTTTTAATCATAAATATTTTATATATATATATTTATATTTTTTATATATATATATATATATTGTATTAATAACAACTGATCTTGTATGTGTGTTCGATATTCGTGATTACAGGACTCGTATCATGATACTTACTGTGATTTAGTAAAATACCATACGAAATGTCGCGTATAATTATGGTTCACTTCGTTCGTATCGCTTTCCAGGACTAAATAACCAACTATACAACGTAAATGCGCAATGTATGGCTGTCAAGCGAATAAACGAAGGGAGGGGGGAGGGGGAGGAAGGGGGTGGGGTGGAGCGAGAAACTTCGTTCAATACTGCTGCTTTTCCTTGGTAACGTTATCTCGTGATTTTTTTTTTTTTTACTAGTCTATCGCATGTAACTCTTTCTTTCACTCAGTTTTTTTTTTTTAATTTTTTGATTCGCTTCCTTTCTCACTCTCTCTTTCTCTCACGCTCTCTTACATACACACGATATCTCTTTCTCTCGTTCTCTCTCTCTCTCTCTCTCTCTCGATTCTCTTTTCATCCTCGTTCTCTGTTTTATTTTCTCGTTTTTCTCTTTTACTAAAAAAATATCGATCAAAGCTACGTATAATGCTATATAATGATTATTTAACATTTAAAAATGAGATCTAGTTATTTCATCCTAGCAACTCGGAAAGGGACATTAAAGATTACTTGAGTTTATAATGAAGTGTCCATTAGACGAAACATTTTTTTTTTTTTGTCCTCGGTTATTCTTCTTGTCCTTTCTTTCTTTCTGCTCTCTGTCCTCTCATTCTTCTTCCCTTCTTTGGTTTTTAACAGTTACAGCGTCACAGCTTGTCTGGCGTTTTTCCATTTTTTTATTTTTTTTTTTTTATTTTTCTAGTTCTGTTCCTGGAGGAGCTCCCTTGCGTTTTTTTTTTTTTTTTCTTTTTTCAAAGCGATCAAAAACGGGGACAATCGTTTCATTCACGATTACCTGTGTGTGTGTGTGTGCGCGCGCGCGTGCGTGCGTGCGTGCGTGTGTATGTTGCGTGTTTCTCTTCCCTGGTTTTCCTTTCGTGCTTGCGTACAAGTTCATACAGCGCGTGACCGTGGTTCAGACAGACGAATTTCGAGGCCGATTTCGTTTGTTGCGTGTCGTGCTAGAACCGTGCCGCTCGCGCGTGCAAATACGTGATACACGTGGTGTAACATCCTCGTTCCGCTTGCACGTGGAACAACTTTCGGTCACTCAGAAGACTTCAGGCTCCGGTTCGTTCGAGGGCGCGGCCTGAAGTGCCAGCTGCATGCTGGACTCTGTGTTACGCCGTTTCATTTTACCCTTGGTCTTCTTCAGCATCGTGGCCTAGGAAGGGACAGGATCACAAGGGGCGCGCACAAAGAAGCAAACACAGAGATTGATAATACGTCAATGCCAGAGTGATCAAAGTGAAATCGACATGTCTCGCGTTCGATTGAAAAGATAGAAAGAAAAAAAAAAAAAAAAAACAGCCAGAACACTCGCGAGCCGAAACAGGCACTGAGAGACAGGGATGCGAGTGAAACGAGTAATCAAGTTGACAACTTCTATTTATCTGAACCGAACGGACGGGTAAAATAGCTGCAATTGGAGATCTCATTTGCATAACTAAATTCAATGCAATTAAAAGAAGAAGAAGAGGGAGAAAGTTTGGCTTCGATAAATCGAGTTCAGATAAATAGACTCGTACTGTGAAAAGTGAAACGAAGGATCTATCAAACGCTCGAAAGATCAACGGTTTAGGCCACGATCGTATCGAGTCACTCATTCAGACGACTAGCTTCTTACTTGGTAATCGAGATTTTATTCAAAAATGTCGAGCTAATGAAATAAAAAATGACACCGACAAGATCCTTCGAGGGTTGATCACCAAGGCTGGAAAACATCATTTGTGTGAAACAGGCGTAATAAGAAAATCATTTTATAGTGTTGTGAAAACGTTTCAGAGTTTGTAAAATTGAGTTTGTGTGCGTGCGAGGTGTACGATCGAAAGTTATCCACCGTAGGCCTTAACACCAGATTTTCTTTCGAGAATTTTGTTCAATACGTTTCTTCTCACACATACGTAACTTTCAACCGTACCCAGTGCATATACATACACACGTATATATATATATATATATATATATATAATATATATATACATTCTCTTTCGTCTTGTTTCAAAATACATGATGATTGTCGCTGCTTATTGTACAATATTTGCAAAATATTGATGGAATTTTGTCGAACCTTCAAGTTTTCACAACACCGGTCAAGCTCTGAATTGCACTGAGCATTCTGATGTGAGCGTAATTGATAGATTCTTGGACAAATCTCTTACAGAACCAGACGACACTTTGTCTTAGCCAGAATGTGAAATTGCTTCGAATTGCTCCAAAGAAACCAAATTAATAATAATATATATATAATAATAATTATATATATTATTATATATATAATAATTAAATAATTTATATATGTATTTATAATTTATATCCAAAGAAACCAAATTAATAATAATAATTATATATATATTATTATGTACATAATAATTAAATAATTTATATATGTATTTATAATTTATATAAATTAATATAGATTTATATTTATACAAATTATATATATGTATATGTATATCCTTGAAATTCTGAAATCTTCGACGCCGATTGTCCAAAAATTTATCGTTCGTCCCATAACACATCGACGACATTGGCACAGACAGCTACATGCGGCGGAAACATCGAATGGACATTTTACTACACAGGAAGTACATGTACGTGTGTACGCGTTGGTGTGTGCGTGTGCGTGTAATGTATTCTCGTAATGATCGCACCGAAACTCCCCTGTATCGCGTAGAGAGAGATGGTGATATACGCGATACGAGCAGGAGCTTAGGCGGAGCACCGGAAATTGGAAATTTTTCTGTCTAATCGATCGACATAGACCGAAAAAACTGCGCTCTCTAGCTTTTGTTGCTACTCTCGTCCGTGCTCTTGCCGCCCACCCCATTAGCGGGCGGGATCGAAGGCTCGGTATTCCGACGCTTCATCTTATTTTTCTTCAACATGGTAGCCTGGAGCGAACAAAGGAACAAGGAGACATTAGTTTTGTGTGCGATCAGGGGAGGTGGGAGTGCATGCGCTGCCGGACACCAGCGGTTGGATCACGCTCTTATATGGTGTCTGCGTAGAGCGTCATGGCAACAAGTTAGAGAGATCTAGCAGTTAGTGCAAGTAAAGATGCAAGATCCTGCAGAGAGTCATCGTGCGACAAACAGATAAACAGAGTACAGCCCCCATCGTTCTATCGAAGTCTCAGAATGAATGAAACACCGTTGAATGTCGAGTTCGTGGATCGGTTGTTCACATCGTTATCGTCAGAGGGTAAATTTCATCGTTCAACGAGCACGTGTAAAAAAAACTATTCGATAAACTATGCAATTTATGGAAAATGTGAACCGCGACTTTCAACGTTTGAAGTCCGGGACAAAGCTAGGTGATAATCCCAGCTAGAAATTTTGAACTTTAGGGGAAATGTTAACTGGCGACTGCGTAACGTTTGAAGAGATAATAAATAATTTATAGTTTTATATTCCAGTTGGAGGAGCTTTCGCTTGATACCTTCGCGTGGGTGTTGTGCCGCGAATGTCAAACTGTATACCGGGAAGGTATAGATTGGCATTTTAATTTCCGCTAAACTAGGGGGGTTAAATGTTTCGCGTTCTCGCGCGAATTAGCATGTAAAGTGTGCTTAACGCTCTGGAGATGAAACTCGAAACGTTACGTCCATCCTGTTCTGTGTTCCGATAGAATTATGGGATCGTTATGAACGGTCTGTGTCAAGATTACCTTCAGCGCTGATTTCAGAACGACAATGTCTCCTGGACTCTGGACCCACGGCTCTCCGTCCACTTGCACCGGTATGTCAGAGTGCAAGTGAATCTTTATATGTCCTCCCTGCGGAACATTTGAAAAAAAAATCATTTCTCGCTGCATTTCGCGCAGCGACAAATCACGAACGAGAAAGAAAACCAAAGGAAGAATAATTTAACGCTGCATTGTTAATTAAATACCTGCGCTATCCTCATCGCTGTACGAAGACCAGATTGAATTTGTCCGAGATGCATCACACCCGTGACTCCGACTACCTCCAACATTCCATCTCCATGGTTTGGTGTATAAAACTGATCTTCCTTGGTATCTGGACCCCAAGGATTTGCCCCGGAACCCCAACTACAATGCAACGTGTTTTTACATTTTAGGAAGGAATCTCGACAACTAACAATCTTGGCCGTATTATCTTTGTCGACGACGTACCTTAAAATATTTAAAATAATTATCCCTTCGACCTGAGGTAATTCAACGACTCTTCCATCCACTTCCAGTCGAATTTCCTTGTGCAAATCCTTGCAGGGTTTCCGCTTCACCATTTTTCGCAAGCCCATCGTCACGTACACACCTTTGTTGCGCAATCTGCTCTTGAACTTGTTCGGATTTTCTTCCCTGGCGTTGTGAAAGTCCAAACAGAGATCGGCATCGAGGCCAATGCCAAAGTAGTTGTTCATCACGAATATTTGCGTATTGTCTTCGCTGGTCGCGCCCGCTCCTGCGGCACATTTCGTGAAAATACATCGGTTAAGCTCCGGTTCGTTCTCGACTGAGGATTTGTTATTATTTTATTTATTTATTTATATTATCCTTGCCTAGGATGGCTTAGGATGGCTTCCGGTTTACAATGGGTCTGCATTTTTCTTATTTCTACTCTTATAACTAATCCTTATCGTCTACGTCTTATGAATCTAATTTGCCTTTTGCTCATCTACTTGTAGGAACTATAAGTGATAGTAAAAGTAGGATGTAGAAGTAAAGCAAAAGGTAACAGGTATAACAGTGTGCAAAATAAAAAGAGCTTTCTACTGTCTTCTACTATTGCATTTTCTTTGGTATGACTGAAGATTTAATATATTATAGGATTTAATATATATATAGGATTTAATATATTTTTTAATATATTAATTGAATTGTACTGTTCCAACTACCTCCTGAATTGGTGGCCAACTGTTTGTCTTCTTTCTCCTCCGTGTGAAATACCACGGTCCACCTGTCCAGCAACGACTCCTCCGCGTCGATTACGTCTCGCAGTAGGTTTAGAGGATCTTCGTCGCCGGTGTAACCGGAACCCCAGCACAGAACGCGCGCCAGATCGTTACCTGTTCCCAGGGGCACGATCGCGCAAGCAGGCGAGGAACATTCACTGTCCTGTCCCACGTTGTCCAAACATTGCAACACCCATCCTATCGTTCCGTCACCGCCGCAAACCAAGATTTTGTAATCCTTTATGTGACGGAATACGTAGAGACTGCAACAGAATCAAATGATGACCTTTGTCCTTTTGTTTTCGTCGGCCAAAATTTTCAAAAATTCAGGTATCAATTTCATTTTCAATTTCAATTCTATCGAGTCACTTCAGTTTTCTACTAAGTCAGATAGGTATTGTCGGAAGAACTGTAATCTGTTTCGTTTTCTGTACCCAGGCAGTGGGCCTCCGTTGTCGAGATCGAACACTTGGTACGGGTTCAAGAGTTTCCGGAAGCTGGAGATCAATTGTAGACCCTGGCAACCGCCGGATTTCACGTTCACGAAGACGAGCAGAGGTTGGACACCTGGAGGCACCATGCTTGGCTCGATACTTGGTAACAGCATAACTGCAGCGACAAAAATATTTAGACGTGGCAGACGTGTTTTTCTTTCATTCTCGTTTATATGTATTTACAAATATTTAGATAATAATAATATTTATATTATTATATATTTTTTTATATATATAATAATATTTATACGTATTTATAAATATTTAGATGTAGCGTTTGGTTCTTTCATTCTCGTTATTAAAGAAATTTACCAAAGAATGTCAATCAAATGAAACTTGAATAGAAATACCTAAAAGATGTTTGTCCTCGTATTTTGATTCTCTCAACGTATACAACGCCGTGACTGCCTTGTTCGAGTCCTCGTAAATGATCACCATCGAGCCATACTCGTAGTATATTGGACCAATAAAGGAGAATTTATTTTCTAGAAATATCAGATGTTTTCTTAACTCAACAAAGCGTAAATTAAACAGATAAATAACCGGCCAAAGTTACCGTATCGCAGCGTTATTTCTATTCAAGCGTTAAAAGAGTCACCTTTGCCCAAGAAATCGGTCAACATGTTTTCGTAACTCCTTTCGGAGAGATTTGGTGGCAGATTGCCCACGAACAAAGCTAAATTGGGTCCATGGGGATCTTGCTTCAGCTGAAGGTAGAATCGCATCAGCTCCATTTGCCTGATCGAGTCTTTGCCCAGCTGCTTCACGATGTCCCATGGCTTCTCGTCACGAGCCAGAACTCTCTCAGTGACTGAGCAGTAAGTAATATTAAAAGTAATAATATACAGTATACTATACAATAATATACAGTATAATATACAGTATAATAATAGTATACAGTAAGTAATATTAAAATGTGAAAAATCACACGGGGCCCGTGTCTCAACGAGTTTATCGATGAAACAACGTCGCGTAGTCGCGGTTTTATCTCAGCGAGAATAATCGTATACTTACCGCCGCGATCCAGAAGAATCTCGCTGCATCTGTAATCTTCCGATGTGAAATTTTGCAAGCCGAACTTCTGGAGCGCTTCCTCGATCAAGTCCGCAACGGTTGTTGCTTCTGTGACAGGTACTATACAGAATGACTCTGACACCTGTAGTTTGCCCGGATAGACACGTACCTCCCCGCTTTCGCTATCCCTGAAATCGCGGCGTCGAGATTTCAATCGCATCGCACACAAGTTTTGGAAACACACAAGTCGGTGCATCACCCGATGGAATGGAACTTACTTGAACCGTAAGAAGACAGCCGGACGTTTGCCCTCTTTGCGATTCAAGTTTAGAACCGGAGTTGGATCGCATAATTCAATTTCATCCGTGGCATACAGGTCAGTGAGGTAAAAGTTGCCTGAATTGGAACAAAGAGAAACATGTATATACGTGTGACTAAAAACTATTCTCCATTTCGAAGTACTGGCGAGACATTGAAATTCTATGAACACTGGCGTTGAATTTGATTCTTTAAGTTAGTCTTGATGTGGTTGGTATGTTAAAATGTTTTAAGTTGATCGCAATATTTTGATAACATAAATGGCCGCATGGTACATTTTCTTCCACCTGTTTGCTGGTTAATGGGATTCTATCTTTAATTAAGTATGCGAGAAGTATGAAAGCACGGGAGAAATAGAGTAAAACATTCGGCGTGAAATGTATGACAGAAGAACAATTCTATTGATACAAAACTATTCTGTTTGCAGTTGTCACTTTGATCTTTACGTGGGAGTAAAATATAATGGTCAACTGTTTTGTTACTGTGGGCGTACAGATACGTCTGACAGATTGAGTTCACGTAAATGCTATTGTCGTACATGTGTAGTTATGTATGTATGTATGTATGCACGTATGCGCGCTCAGATTTGTTTCTAAAAACATAAGTTCTCCAAACAATTCCAAGCATCGAGCACCATATCAATTAATTCTGACTGATATGGTCCGAAGATGGTAGATTTCTGTTCGCTATTCGCATCTGTGTTCATACAACATTAATGAAACAGCTGACAAATTTAATATTAATAGAAAATTAATGACATATGTAAAGTGAAACTGGTTCTTTTTTTCTTATTTTTTTACTGCTATTCAAAGATTTTGAATGTTTTAATAAAATTTAAGCAACGTTTTGTAACAGAGCATGATCCTACCGCTGACAAAGATCTAAGCACTCTTTCACATTATTTTGCAACAGAACGTTTCAAGAAAAACATATCTGATATTTGTATTGTTATCTAACAAATTTTAAACATTTTAACAAAATTTAAGCAATCGTTCATATCATTTTGTAACAAAACAGTTTCAGAGAAGATATCTAATTTTTCAATCCCGTCAATCGCTATCCAATCGACTTAAGCGCTCTTCCACTCTATTTTGAAATAGGTAACTGATTTCTCAATCCTGTTACTATTCAACGAACGTTTTCAACAATCGAAATTTTTAAACAATCTTCCACGTTAGTTCCCAATGTACGTGACATTTCAAAAGAAGGTATTCCATTGTTACCCAGAGGTTTCAAATGTTTTCAAACAAAATTGAAATGAAGGTGAGACAGAGAGCACAAGTAGTACGTACTAGGATCTTTTGTAATGTGAAATGCACGAAGCGCCGACGTCAGGACCTGTTCGGTGGTAGCTTGCCGTGGCACGGTGATCACGCGAAATATCCGCCGTCTGAGAGAATTGTTGCCGTCGTACACCTTGATCATCTCTGCAGAAACAAAGGGGATCGGTAACACAGGCCGCACACGGGGGTACAGCCACATGAAACATATTGAAATACCTTCGTCACCTCTTTCTTTATCTTCTTTCTCCTTTGGAGAACGCGGATCACGACCGTGCGTGCTACCCGGCCCTGGCTCGCCATTGTCACGATACCTTGCGTCCCCGCTGCTGAACTCTTCCGATATACTTCGCGCTGCAAAAGAAACCGGATGCCATCCTTGTAGCTTAAGCGAGCATGCTCCTCTGATCCAAGTATCAGGCAGGTGATACTTAATAGCGTCGTTGCAGCACAATCTCGATGCACAATATTGCGCGCTTCGATTCCGATACAGTTGACAGATGTAGCAGAGAAGATCTGCGAAGATCGTCTGAGAACGTTCGTGTCCGTTTCGTTGGTCAGAGAAATGATTGGCAAAAAAAAAAAAAAAAAAGAATTATTGAACAATTCAGGCTATTCCGAGCCGGTTACGATGAAATTTATACACTTTCAGATAATCATTGTATCGCTAGGTCTGTTTCGAAGGGGACGTGCTCTGTAAAAAAATTCAGATTTATTGGAATCGAAGCGAGCATCACTGTACCTAGATGTAAGATAAATGCGTCGTATCGTTTGTCGTTTCTTTTTTTTTTTTTTTTTTTTCAACTACAATTGGAAGATGCAAGATATATACATACATATATGTATATGTATTAATACGCTTGGCAATCATTACTCAGATAACATTAATGGTGTATGGTAAGAAAGCATCTATAGAAAGTAGCTATGATACTTTCCAGGTTTTAAACGTTTTCTTTACGGGAATCATACGTGGAAGTACGTGTCATCCAATTCGGACGAGGTATAATACGCTATTGGTATTATATTGCTATTATTGAAGCGCTAGTATACGGAACTGAAATCAATTTGATGTCAGATACACGGTGGCTTGGATTTACGTGTAACATCACAGTGAAGCTTACAAATGCGAGACATTCTGAAATTTTAGTGCATAAATTCTGCCTCGAGAGTTGTGGAAAGTAACGCAAGTTAACAAAGTTACAGAGACTCGCTTTGCGAAATGACGATATATAGCAAAGCGATACATAGAGAAAGAAGAATCAGGTGATTATGGTAGTAAATCAGATGGCAGTTTCATGAATTACAATTCACAAGACATCTGTCTAGTTTAGTAATTTTAGCAGTTGGTCAAAATTACTGTCAAACGATTAACTAACGTTCTTGTCATTGCAATGAAAGAAAGAATCGAAGCAAGCATTTCCTCATTTCATTTGACTCGACAAGAGACTATAACAATATCGAAGTTGCTGTTACTGTTGTTATGCACTAAATATTTCAGACAGGTTCAACAACAAAATGCATTTGTCTGCGCGATGATCGTACTCGCATGAGATGTAGTAAAATAAAAGAGAGAAAAAAGAGAAAAAAAAAAGGGGAAACTATAAGGTGTTACATATACTGCGCTACAATGCAAGAGACTGGTCGGTACTTTGATTTATTTTTTTTTTTTCACATTTTCACTGAAAGAAAGTTGGAGGGGGAATAAGAGATAAAGTGACACCTCTTACCACATCGGGCGCGATGGGTTTGCAGAAACGCGCACATGATAGGAAGATTTATTCGCAGTAGCGTTCTTGCAACTTGTCTTTGCACTGGCATTCTGTGGCGTGACAAGCGTCACAGGTAACTCATCATAGCATCCAGCGGGCTGAGTGTGTGACAGTACATGCACCGAGAAGAAGCAACACATACACGCATGCTAGAAACGTAAACGTATGAAAAAAACAACGAAGTAACAAACATTCATAGAGAAAGAGAGAGATAGATAGATAGATAGATAGAGATACACGGTCAACGTGACGTGAGGTGCGATTCTCTTTTTCTGTTTCCTTTTTTTTTTTTTTTTTTCATAATTGCGTTCGATTGCGTCCCACGCCCGCTGAAAACGTTAAATCGATCGTTAATACGTGCCATTAGAAGGTGTTCGTGTGTTGTACTCGGATTTTACGTGTATCTCGAGCACAAGGAGGATAACAAATGGCGCGATTGCGTTTCTTTGGTTTTTCGTCGACGAGAAAGTTTTCTACGAAAAGAATCTTTGACACTTTTATCGAATCGTTTGGCAATTACTTGCACTTGGCTGTGCATCGAAATTGACAATTGCAACAATTGTTACATTTGTTAGCTGCAGGTTGAGTGATAATGATGTTGATTAGAGAAAATTATCTCGCGAGAAAATGGAGTTTAAAGGGTTGCTTAGCTTTATCGTATCGAGCATTATATTTGTTTCTTTACAAATAGTGACGTTTATTTTTGACGTTATCCCAATTGTACGGTAACACATGTCAATCCTTTGCTTTCTACAACGACGTAAGATCAAAACTGAAGCGCACGTAACAATAAAATAACATTCAAACATTGTTATAAACGACAGTTGAGCCTCGTGACGTGTAACATGTACATGTAATAAAACTTGATAATGGCCTTGACAATGCCTGCAACATTTCTATGAGTGATCCTACGAAAGAAAGATGTCGTCACTTTCAATTAACGTTCAATCGATGTAAAATGTAATGCATGCCTTTTACATATATATATATGTTTTTTTTTTTTGTCTATAATCATGGGGAAATGTTGTTAAAGTATTTTATTGCGTCACAAGCTTACAGCTTACAGGTTCATATAATAAATATTAATACTTAGAAACAGTAACAGTATAAAACTTACGCCATTTTACGTACAACAGGTTCATACGCAGGTCACAAGCAAGCGCGTTAATTGCAGTGCCTCGCATAAATGCTTGAAACAATATGAAATTATTGATTTAAAAAAAAAAGAAAAGAGCAGCGTCTCGAAATATCTTCTCTCATGGTCAAAACAAGACCCGGTTGTCAACCCTTTCGGTACTGCATTACTCATAGCTAGAAGCTATCATAGAAGGAAATAATATTTCTCCCTCGCGCACTCTTTGTCCATTTGATTATTAAATGAAGTTTCAACGTGAGAGTAAAAATGATTCGAGCGAAATCTTTACAATCTTTACAACTGTGGATACGTTGACACTGTTTATCAGTGAAATTTGATCAAACCTTGAAAAAGAAGTTCAGATCGCGTGAACTGAAGGTTTCAAGCGACTCCGTCGATAAACAGAAAGGTCAGAATCAACTCAAGATGCAGAGCGTTAAAATTGGCGTAAAATATTTCCACGTAAAGAGCAAATTGGCGTAAAATATTTCCACGTAAGGAGCAAATTTGCTTTTTTGCTTGCGACGAAAAAAGAAACAAAAAAAAATATATATATATATCAAATTGCACTGATATTAAACATAGACGCAGCGATCAATGCGGAAACTTTGATCGAAACGTGGTATTTACTGCGGAGGGACGTTTTCTTATACACGTAGGAGTGACGTGAAATATCAGACGTAAAGTTATGATACAATCGGAAATGTGCGAGTGAAACTTTTTGCAAAATACGTAAGGGAGCCCGGGTCTCCTTGCGTCACATTATATTCCAGCTTTCGCTTTAGATCTGAACGTAGAATCCGGCTTAAATACACACGTTCGATACGTAACTTCCACTATGTTTTCCGCGCTACTTCCGTGGGATGTTCAGGTTATTCAGCTGAAATAACATCTATTAGTTTCATGAATGAAAGAACAGAGCGCCACGCCCTTACCTAATGGCCTCGTCGCGATCTTCTGCCAGTACCGAAAAGGTAAAAAAGGAAGAAAGAAACGAGACACTCTTGTCTCGTCAAATTACGACTTCGTGAATGCGCAATTTTCTTCAACAAAATCGTCAACGAGCGAAAGGAAAAAGAAAAAAAGAAAGAAAGAAAGAAAGAAAGAAAGAAAGGACAGCGAGAAAATAAGCGATCGAGACTTTGAGGCAAAGAGAGAAAGTTAAAAAGCGCGTGAGAGGGAAATAGAGAGATAGAAAAGTAGAGAAAGAAAAAGAGAGTGAGATGAAGGAAGAAGAATAGAAACAGACGAAGAACACAGTGAAGAGGAAAATTAAGCTGAATGTAAAACAATTAATCGCTACGGCAAGTTTTTCCGCTCGGCGATTCCGATTTCCGGTTTTTTTTTTTGCGCGCTAACATCTCAACATCGATTATGCTCACACAGATGAATGTCAGATGATGGTAATATTCTAGATACCTCGAACATAAGGAGGGGAAGCATGACAATTTCCATGGCAGCTACGTGGCAAAACTAGTGAAAGGCGCCTCAAAGCTTCGGCTAGGCGGCCTGCAGCCCCAATTTGTTCACTCTCAGCGAAATCGAATTGCTCTCCGATGTTATCTTCAAATAGAAGCAAACGGTAGACCGAGCTTTTTTAGACGGTTATTACCATTACACAAGTTACCTCTCTGATCTCTACACAGTTCTTTCACTTTTTCCCATACGAATACTCGGACACAAGAGGAGAAAAAACACATAGCGCGCCGGTGATCGCGATTTAAGGGGGTATTCTAGTGTGAACTTTTGAAAAAATCGATTTCTTTCTTTTTTTTTTTGCATATTCTTAAAGGACACAGTTTCAAAAATAAATCTCTGTAACTTTACATGTGAACTCCTGAAATTAACAAAGTTATGGTTGTTTGAAGAACGCAACGGCCAGCGTCATTGTTACTAAGCAATACTAAACTTTAAAGGCACTTTTCTGGGAACTATGTTTCTCAGAACGGTGTCCATGATATCTCGAAATCTACTTGACCAATTGACTCAAAATTTTAAGTACGCATTTAGCACGTGTGTGCCCCATCCAGAGTCAACCGAAAAATTTTATTTTTTATATTTCTTTAGGCTTCCGAAGTTTGACAAAAATATGCAAAAATCGATAATCGAACTTTAAAGTATCGCCACTTTTTTAATTACCGACTTTCTTCTTTTGTTTTGGTACCTGCTATAGTCAAATTCATACTAATTAAGGGACATTCACGTTTCTTTATTTCCTTTTTTAAAAGCGACTATATTTGAAAGTAGTATTCACTTTTTCTGTCCCAAAAAATTTTAAAACGTCGTTGAAATACGCACAAATGAATCTTGTCAATTTGACCGCAAAAGGTATAACAGTTTCTTTGCAAAAAATTCCCTAACAAAGTTAAAAAAAAAAAAAACACGCACTTCACACTAGAATACCCCCTTAATTCATTTAATTCACAGTCTGTCGACGAGAGTAAGGCGCGGCAATTGTATTTGTAGTAATTCTTGATTGTGATTGGGGACAAGGAAAAAAGGAAATTGTGAAAGCACACGTATTGCGAATTATAAGTCAGTTGATTGACTTGTTTGACGTAAAATCGTTCGTACACCAGAAATTAAATTACGTACAAATATTAATTTTAATCGTAAACTGTCCGAAGTGAGGAACTCGGGTTCCCTTTGCAACAATAAAAATGTCCGATCGTGTAATTTAACGTATAAATTTTCTTTGCACACACGTTTCATAAATATCAGGAAACACAAGCGAAACTTCAGTCGTTTCAGTCACGCAAATGCCAGAAAAATTATCAATAACGCTTGGTTTCTTCCTTTTAATTTGCTTTTAATTAACTCGTCGACAAACGTGAAATCAACGCGCCAATATTTAAATCGCAAACACTCGGCGTTTTAATTTAATCGCCATTATTTACTACTTCATCGCTATTTTATATACGCAATACTCATCGCAAATGTTCCTCCAAACGAAGCTTAAAAAAAAAAAAGGAAAAGAAAAAAATGATAAAAAACATAAAATCAATCGATAAGAATAAACTTTTCGGCGAAACTTTTGACAAATCCTTAAGCTACGTTTTCCAATCTCACTTCCGACGAAGCGGTCAACATATTAATAACTTAAATGCTTACTTCGTAATTGTAAATTAAACACATTCCCTTACTCTTCAGTAAATCTCTGGTCGATTCCAAAACTATAGTTTTCGATTTCCTAAGTGTCCAGCAACGATATCAGCAACCCTATAGTTTGTAAAGCCACGCGGATCGATTTAATAATAATTCGTAAATGTCATTACGCCTATTGAAAGCGAAACACTGAGAATAGCGATTAATAACAGCGACAGCCACAAAAGCTATATAACGTTTGCAAATATATACGTAAACTAGATAGACTCTGTTCGCAAAACTCGTCTTGAGGGAATCCAACATTTAGAAAATTGAACTCTACGTTCGGTATTTCAGTATTTCATTATGCCGCTGAAACAACCGTGTTGAATATTTCTACGACCTCGACAGTGTGAGAACAAGTCTCTAACGAAAAAGAAAAAAATATTTTGTTCAAAGGCTTTGCTAATTTTCATTCGTGTCATAACAGAAGTCGGTGACGTTGTAATTGAGCATTCGTATTCGCTTGTCCTGAAATAAATTTTTCATCGCCCAAGGTATCCTATCCATCCAGCGAATATGAATTTTTTTCTCGAGAGCGCATCTCGACAGGAGATTTTCATAAAATCTCACAAACATTCACTATTTCGTACAACACGCGATATTTTGTATTACTCGATGTTAACGATGCCGACGAAACGATTCCACGAGCGCGTTGAATTTCACCGAATTCCGCGAAAAAAATATTTGCCCGGCGAACTTTCCGATCGCGGCGTGTTCGAACGTATCGCGAATCACGCGTTTGCCCCCGGATCGGTGCGTGTGGAAAGCTGAGAGTGCGAGAAACTGGAAGACAGCTGTGGTAAATAGTTACAAAAGACAGGTATATACGTATATAAACGATTACTAAGAGAGAAAAACAGTGATAATCTGGCAGGAAGTTGGACGACGGACTTTCTCGTAAAAAACGTACTCGAGTGGAAAAGTGACATGGAAATGAACAAGACACAAGATAGATCTCTTTTGTACCACAGACCGTAAATAGTGAAAGAAACATGTCCGAGAGCTGAAAAAAAAATAAAAATAAAAAAATAAAAAAATACACGACTGGGATTGTTTCTCTTATCGAACATCAGCATGCTCTGAAGGGAAAAGTAGGTATATACGAATATATAATATATATGTATATTATAAAATTCGAGAGAGTGGTATATGTATCATGTATCTTTTATACACGCGCACGAATGAGCGAATGCTAAAGTAAGTATCATGCAAAAAGGTATTCATGTCTAAAAATCGGTAATATATCATACACAGGTTGTATATATATATATTTTTTTTTTAACATTGGCCAATAATGAACATTATCTTATATTGCCTTTCATAATCTTTTTCTCTCTCTTTCTTCGTTGTCAACGTTTCGCTATACGTATAAGATAATAAACATTATCGTGATATAATTTGCGGGACAATAAACTTTTCGGAAATTTTCGAATAAGTATGTGTATACCCGTTTGGTTTGAATGGGAAGTAATGCTTTCGATTTTATAAGTTCGAAATATTTGTGTTTTTGATATTCGAGATTTTTAAGAACATTTGATTCGAATTCGTTCATTTTCCTACAATTGTTCATTTCTCTGTATTCTTTTTAATTCGAGAAAATAAATATATAGAGTTGTACGTGGGAGTAAAGTAAAATTCTGAAATTCAACTTTTAGTAATTTAGCTTAACACTTTGCTTAAAATAATTAAAATTTGTTTTCAACAATATATATATATATATATATTTTCAAATGGAACATAATTGAAATTGTAATTTATTTTATAATCGTTCTTCTCTTAATATTTACAATTGCTCTTCTCTTCAATATTTCTACTAATTTAATATATTGATATTAATATGTATAAAGTTCAGTAGTGATAGTTATTAATAAATTATAAAATCGCAGGCATCGTTTTTCACGTATAGTCTTGTATATATCGCCTATATATATATATAAAAAAAAAAAAAAAGAAAAGAACACGTGTACGTATAAATTACTGTTGAAAAGACACAGGGGACATAGTGGACACGACAGCGTGAAAGAAAGAAAATTCTATCTCTTACAAGAAACACGTAGAAGACGTGACTGTTTTATAATATCTAAACTATAGATAGATAATAGACTGCTCGGTTGAAATGTATCGTTGCTACGAATACCGGCGTTATTATGTATCAACAATGAGTACAATGTGATCTTTGCATGGCAGTGTTCTTTTTCTTGAAATGGTGCATCAAGTATTGACACTGTGACATTTTATAGGAACCCGATAAAACGATGTGCTCGATGTATTGTGAAGACTTGATCGGCCATGAAATTCGTAACACTCTAATTAAGCCATTATTTGTTATCTGAGTGTAATAATATTATCAGTACGCAAGAATGTACCGAGTTTCCAGCGAATCTCTGAATTTTATAAAATATTTCCTAACCCAAACCTTTCTTCTTCTCTTTCTCTTTTTTTTTTTTTTTTTTTTTTTTT
>NW_025110280.1:180190-285785 GCF_011392965.1 Frieseomelitta varia | reverse complement strand
AAAAAAAAAAAAGAAAGAAAACTCTGCGTTTCATCGAGCGTTCAGGCAGAAGTTGGGTGAATTTTTTTCACGTTGGACACGTCTAGGAAATTATTGACGAATTAACAAACGTAGGCGGGACTTACTTTCGCAGTGTATGGATAGATTATCATCGAGCCGTTTACGACAGACGTTGCAGAATTTTCGTCTATGATGTACCTGGTCGGACCAGCAGTGTGCAACCGGGTTCTGCAACAAATCAAAAAAAACGAAATTCTCGTTTCTCGTTTCTCAGCCATCGGAAAACGCATCTCGCTGGTATATTTACCCTCGAAGCTGCACTTTCTGCCCTTTCCCTTCTAACTTTCGCTTCGTTCAAAAACAACCATCGTAAAAATAATTGACCATTTAACGCTGGACGACCTTTTTCCTCTCATTTTTATTCACGATCATTTTACAGAAGGAGAGAGTAAAGAAAACAAAAGCGTGGCCAGTTGAAAGATCAAAAGTTTGTTCGAAATGAAGAGCACAAGGGGAGAAGCTAGTTTTCAGTTTTTTTCCTTTTTTTTTTTTAGCGGAGACAGTTTTAAAATTTTGATCGAGCAAAATACAAGTACGTACATTTCTATCGATCTCTTTGACTTCAATGTGTCATCTGACGATTTTACGAATTACAATTGTAATTGCAGGCGAAGAAAAAAAAAACATTAGCCGATAAGATAACGAAGTTTCATAGAAATCAAAGTTATAATTAAACTCGAACGAACATGTTTAATTCCAAAGTCAAATAAAACGACAACTTTTCATATTGATTTACAACTAAATTTCAAAACTTTGCGTGAAGAATCACTGCTGTCAGTTTAGAATTCTAAAAAAAAAAAAAAAAACGTTAAAATATTACAAATATTGCTCCTTAATGTGACTAGTGAAATATTATTACCCTCTGATCTTTGTTTTTACGAAACTTCGAATCTACGAGCTTCTATTTTAAAAGAAAAACTATTCATACATCTTTGAGCCTTCGTTGTATTCATCAAGGGCCATTATCGTAATTGGCTTTTCCAGTTTTCGCGAATAGAAGAAAGAAATCTAGTCGTGGTTCCGTGACATCTTCGAATACGATGGCGCTGCTGTGAATGGAAGGCTCGATAAGTTCACCTCCGTTCCGCGAACGGAACTTTCGACGCAGCCATGACACTATGCAACCGAGTATTCTCAGCAGCGCCGCAAATATAGGTCGCGGTGGAAGAATTCGCTCATCTCCGGTCGCACAAAAGGGGGCAAAAACAGAAACGGAGGGTATTCTTACCTTAATGAGACTTGCCGCGATGCTGGAGCAGGGAGAGACGACGGCCTTGAGACAGCGGTCGTGCACCACGAAGTTGCAAACTGTAACAAGAAGCAGATGAAATGGAGATCTCCGCCGTGTAATTTGATATAATCCCGGGGCAAGATGGGAATTGGCACCTCTCTTTTTCATTTATGTAAAACAAAGAGAAAGGCGGCACAACGGACACACTTTCCACCCCTGAGGGAAGAAATTGTGTCGGACGATAAAGATGGATCTGACAAAAACATCTTTTTGTATCTATTCTTGATGTGCGACATCGAATTTCGTGTAGTTCATTCATGTTTTTGGAGAGATTCAAATTCAGAGAGAATTATTCGACGCGTCGTTGGAAGCTATTTATAAAAATTGCCGGATGACAGTAACTATACCAAAATAGGATTAGATATTAAAATAGGACTGTGACATTTTCGTGATATTTCGGGGTGGCTAATAATACACACGACACGAAAGACAGACGAAACAAGCGTCATCAATTTACAATGGCTAATGTAAAACAAATAATTATAGTTTACTAGGATTTAAATCATTGGGCGACTGCCAATGCCTTGATACATTTTGAACAAAATACCATTCAATTCCAGCTTCAATGTATGCCCATTGTTTCAAATATAGTTTTATTGCGTACCATTGGAAATAGGATATTTCTAGGTTGTTATATAAAAGCACAAAGAGTCACTTATCATTTCTTTCGTCATTTCAAATATCATCTATCCAAAAGCAATGGGGAAAAAGAAATTTTTCTTTTTGTTTTCTACATTATTGACATCCATTGACAAATATCGAGAGCTTGAGTTTCAAATTTTCGACCAAAGTCTCGTGAAATTATATATATATATATACAATAAACGAGAGTCGTTTATAATTAGATCCAGAATTATGAAGTACGACAGTCGTTTAAACTTAGAGCGAAATAACGACTAGCAAAATTTGGACAAAACGAATCTGACCTATTGGTGAAACGCAAATCTGGCTCGTCGCCCACATGAGATTGATATCCATTACATAATTTCGCAAAGACAAATGTTCAAATATTACAAGAGTAATATTGACAGTACTCGATTTTCGCTTATCGTGGTGGAATTAATTTACATTGTACTTTACCGGCGATATCGAAATATTTCTTTGTTCCATCGAGTGTGTAACAAAGATGTAACAAAAGAGAATGGCATTCGTTGATTCAACAGCATCGTGAACGAAGAAAAAGATGAAAAAGTCAGTTTCACTCGTTCCCGAACCCTTGAATCAGAGCGTGAAATTCTGTAACACTTTTAAACCCCAACCGGATTAAACGCGTAATATATATTAGGCAGTTAAACGTCGATGAACAAAATTAGCAGGCCACCGCGTGGAAGCAAAATTGTAGAAGTAGAAACATCTCGTAGAAAATAGCGATGTCAATTTGAAGCCGCGTCGATGATATTTCATAAATAAAACGAAAAAGAACGCAGAAGAAATAAAAGCGTTAAACATAGAAAATAACAGAGCAGTCGATCTGAATGTGTATCAATTAACAAATTCTTCGTATGCTGTGACGACAATTATGATTTAATTCTCTTTCCTTTTTTCATTTTCCTATTTTTCTCTCTCTCTCTCTTTTCCTTCATTTAGAATGCAGGCGCAAATTTTTTTGGCGATCCTTATCGAACGTATATTCAAAATTTTCGCCGATAAGAACCGCGACGTTATTAAATTCACCAAGTTGGTTTTACTTTACCGTTATTTCTGACACGAGTATCGATTTATTGACTCTTAACATGTTATTTACGAACCCTTTGGTTTCCACTAATATTAATAGCAGATATGAGTTGCAAAACCTTTTAGAACACGTATCGAACCGCATCGATATTCCATTAAACGTACTATTACACGAAGCTGATCGGGGGGAAATGTAATTTTATAATAAGGACACGTTGCTTTGGCGAAATAGCGTGGCTACGTTATCGCTCAAGTTTGCAAATTGGCCGGACGTGTAGGAGAACGTTTCACGTTTTACGCTAAGGCAAATACTACATGTACATACGTGTTCAACGCGTGAGAGCGTATTATCAGTTACGAGAAAAAATTAAGAAGCAGAGGACAGATCTTATTTTATTTATCGGTAAAATCGATATCGATTGCAAAGAAGTGATTGCGATGTATCTATTAATAAGAATTTAATATTGAGAAAGAATTTAATATTCTATAATATTAGTCGCGCATTTATTAATTACTTTCGGATACCAACTGCAACTCTTATACTCCAAAGTCAACGTTTTCATTCAACTTTTATCCCCCGTTCAAGTTTTCAACAGTCAACTTTTCAACAGCAGCGTGTCTAGCGTCAATTTCGCAACTTTCTGCATCGAGGTTCTTAATGTTTCCACTCGGTTGCGAGGTTTACGATCTATTTGCTGCCTCCTCTCGACAATAACGAGCTTTCAAACGCATTCAGGAAGTGTGTTCAAACGCGCGAGACTTGGTCGAACGACGAGCAAGCGCGAACTTTTTGCTCCGCTCGTTATAAAATGATTACTCAAAGAGACAAGTACAACGTGATTGGTATTAGCGTTATTACACACTGTGACGTAATACGCAACTCTCTCGTACAAACGAATTGTTCCCCGTTTCCCTGATCGTTTTTCAACCCAAACGTGTTTCTCCGCGTCGCTAAACAAATCTGCCCTCCTCTCATTTCTCCTTTTTCTTTTTCTTTCTCTGAAATCCATTCTAAAGGCGGCCTAACGTACACCTTCGTCAACGTAAACTGCCAACATGTCGAGAGATCGTTGAATCTATTATTAGTGTAATAATTACACGCAATTCTCGTGAAAAAGGAGAAAGAAGAAGAAGAAAAAAAAAGAAAGAAAGAAGCGAAGTCTTCCCTTTCGGTGCCTCGCGCTGTGACGTGAATTCGAGTTATTTTTAAGTGGTCATCTCTTAATGCGAAGAACATTATCGCCTCGAAAACTCTAACGCGCCTGACGTAGACACGCGTGCGTGGCGGCACGAGCGAAAGCTCCTTGAAGATGAAATCCCATGGGCGTTTTTAAATAAACGTTGCCACAGCACGGTTCGATCCCGTTCGCTGGCCATCCCGTGGAACAGGTAAAGCGGCATAACGAGGTGTAACGCGTACACGAGAGGCTCCCGATGGCGTATATATACGCTATGTATTTCCGGTTTGCTAAAAATATAGCCAGCCTTGAAGACACGGCTTCTGTTATTCCACGGTTCTTTTTTTTTTCCTCCATTTTCTTTTTTTCTCCAAGTTTCTTCCTCTCTTCATAAATTTCTCCTTTACCGTGAACGCGAGGTGAACGACTATTAATAAGTTGAACGACATTGCCCCGAAATTCTCGAAAACCGATCCGGCATTTCGTTCTCCGAGAGAGAGATCGGCCGAGATGAGAAATAAATTTTTCGAACCGAGAGCCTCTCTCTCTCTTCCTCTCGGTTCGAAAATAACGAAAATTCATCCCGGCGAACGCTCGCCTTCGGTTCGCCGCCATTTTAATTCCGTCTATTTAAAGAAAAATCTATAAGTTAAAATACGCTATCTAATTACTAGGCTGCGGACGTTTGCGCACTTGTGGGAAATTCAAAGGTGCAAGAAACGCGCGCAACGTCCGACCTGATCAAATATAACCGAAGAAACACGTAACGACATTCAGCGGACGAGACGATTTTCTGTTCCCTGTCTTTGAAATGCTTCTGTATTTTTTTTATTTTTATTTCTTCATGCTGAATCTTTTGGCTTTTATTAGTAACACACAGACAGCAACTTGAAACGTATAATTGTATAAGTCTTTTATTAAGTTTGTACAAGTAACGAAAAAAAATCTTTGGCATACTATAGAGAAATGAAGAAAATAATTTAAATACTTTTTTAACGATCAGTTCTGAACATACACTTAACTTTCTTCACCACATAAAGCTCGATAGTCGACCAACCTTATTCTTCTCCATACACACACACACACATACGCGCTCATGCCAACCTCTCAATATATAAAGTACACTTAAGTATACCTAAAGTTTATATGTTATTTAAGTTATATATAATATAACCTAAAGTTTATATATTACTTTGTATATTATAATATAACTTATATATTATAAACTATATATTATAATATAACCTAAAGTTTATATATTACTTTATATATTATAATATAACTTAAAGTTTATATATTACTTTATATATTACTTAGGTTACATATAACAAAAGTAATATATAACCTAAGTAATATACAAAGTGTAGAAATGAATTACCATGTTATCCAACATTTTTTAAATCACCTGATTATTCTATTCGATTGGAACTTACGAAATTGTAAAACTCGATTCAATAATTACCAATCAAGTGAATTATTCTTCAGGCATAAATATTCTGAATCCAAGCGATTCGATCAATAGTAAATCATACAGAATCAATGCCAAAGTCTATGCGATCGATTAATCACCGGTGTTTTCTCACTGAAACGAGGAAAGCCAGATCGCGCCGCGTTTCTAAACAACGACCCCGAGGATCTATCGAGATCCGTGGAATCGTCGATCGATCGCGCCTGAAAATCCCGCGAAAGCTAAAATTAAGATATCGGAGTCAAAGTATGCCGATCATCGCGTATCGACCGTTTCTCTCGAGGAATCTTAACACGCTCGTGACCGGTAATTCTATCGATATCTTCAAAATTACGAAATTACCAGGTTCTTCTAATTCGACTCTCCTAATTGTTGTAATTTCGTCGAATTTCCTTTGTTGTAATTTTAGTCGACATTCGAGCACGTTCGAACATTCTATCCTTATCTAGCGTAATTCGATCAAAAGAGTTGGAACGTCGATCGAAACAGTCTTTGAGGGAAATCAAACTTTCTCGGATACGTTCCACTTGAAGATAAAAAACTGATGTATTTTTGCAATCAGCTAACAAACACGACACAGCATTTGTTTATGTGATTTGTATATCGAGTTTGAGCATTTCAAATTTTAAACGAATTTCTAACTTTCCCCTACCGTTTGAAAAAAATCTGACGTTTGCCAGTTGCAACGTGGACTCTTCGATTCTTTGTTTCCTCTGTCGGGATTGAGCTCGAACGTTCCAAGCGAAACAGAATTTCTGAAAGCGATCGTCGAGAAAGACGTTAATCGTTAAAACGAATTAAATTGTTGTTAAATCGGTTTCAGTTCAGTTCTGTTCAGGAATATAATACGAAAATCGTGTTACGCGACGAACTAGTTTTCGGTCTTCTTTTTTTTTTTCCGTGGAACGAAGCCACGTTTGATGTCCCGACGTGTATTCTAGGAAGCAAGAAAGCTCGATGGCGTTGGCGTTGCAACGTATCGAAGAGAAACACGTCGATATGCTTGCGCGTGTTCCAGATATTCCGGATCGACGGTTCCCCTAATCGCACAGCACAGTCCGCGCTGTGTCCAGTTTAAAAGCGGGCGTTCCTCATTGATTCCTGATCCCAACTTGGATCACACGTTCACTGGCTCTGTCTCTAATTGCCGCGGTAAAATCGACCACATTGCTCTCCGCTCTCTGCTCCACGATTTGCTTCACTTTGTTGTACTCATTCTCTTTGTTGATACGTTAAAATGCCTCGCGTTTGTACACGTTCCTCAGGATGAATGATGACTGTGAGTGTAAAGTGTTCGGTGCTTCGAGAATGCTCGTACAGCTTTTTGACACGTTCATTCCCGATCGAAACTTTCTTCACTTACATAAACCGCCTAAGCGAATAATTTTCTTTTCGCTTCTAAATAAATTTCAGTTCGTTTCAAAATCGTACACGCTGTTATGAAAATGTCGAGATTCAATTTGTCGATACGGTGAGATATTTTGTGATGCTCGATTGATCATTATCCCAAGCGAGTTTGATCGTTCATTCGTGTTTGAACTGAAGATGAATTAATGGAATTGCAACAGAGAGGGACAGAGATGTTTGATATTATCAAACTACCTTAATTCACAATGTTCTTAACTAACCTCCGAGAAACAAACAACCTGTATACGTTCCTGTAAAATCCCCCTAAATTCAACCTGAATTCTACTCGGAGCATTTACAAACTGCTACAGTCCATTTCATATCGTGCCTTCGTACGACGAAAATATAAAAACCGTGGACGCAGCAGACTCCCCAGGACTCGTGAATCGAGTTCGATTAAACGATACAAAGTGTCCGCGGATGCTTACCCTTTACGGGCCTGAACGAGCTCTTTCTCTCGTGCACGTCCCCGCGCCCCTCTCGGCTAACCCTCTCGTCTATTCCTTCCTCCTGCTCTCTCTCTCTCTCTCTCTCTCTCTCTCTCTCTCTCTCTCTCCAGAGTCTATCAGCTATCCCACACCATCCCCCAC
Organism: Frieseomelitta varia; assembly: GCF_011392965.1. Classification (NCBI taxonomy): domain Eukaryota; kingdom Metazoa; phylum Arthropoda; class Insecta; order Hymenoptera; family Apidae; genus Frieseomelitta; species Frieseomelitta varia. Next base: position 278,117 of record NW_025110280.1, on the reverse strand, counting down.
GATCAATGCTTATGAAAAGGCTCGATGCGCGCGCCCTCGCCTCGCTTCGTTCCAGCTCGATCGTCCCTCTCGGCCGACCGAGAGTTCTCCGCGGCAATTTTCATCGATCATCCCCCGAAAAAACAGAAAGAAAGTTGACTCCTGGCTCGATTGCTCGAACTCGTTGAATTCGAAGCGATTCGAGTATGCGGGATAAAGGATCGAGGAGATCTAGGCTAGGTCTAGGTTGTGGAGAATACGTGTACGCTTCTTCGCTCGGCCCCGTGCTGCAAGGGGTAAACAGGAGTGTGCGCAAATCGCGACGGGGTGGGAAATGTGGCGCCTCGTTATCGGACTACCAAAGATGGTGGGTTGCGCCAGCGGAGAATGTCTACGTGCACGAGGAAGCAATTATGGATTCTCTTACAGGGAATTCTCACGCGGAGGTGGATGCTCGGACGAGGGGGTGATCATTCGGGACAATTCGCAGGGGGGACGGAGGAGGAGGAGGGGCAGGGTTGAGATCGGTTGCATGGCTCCAACCCGTCGCGGATCTGGATGCTCGATAGTTATCAGAGGAGCTGAATGTCACTAGGAAACTAGGCCACGGGTTGAACATTTCCCAAGATCACGGAGTTGACGGTATTTCGATCGAACTCGATATTTTCGCCTAATCACGGTCATCGTCGGGGATGATCTCTCGTGTTTCGTGTGGAAAGAAGGAGAGATGTTACGCGCTTGCAACGTTGAAACAACGTTGCAGCGAGGACTGATTTAAAATAAATGTAACTTTTTGGTTGAATCTCTTGGAGATCTTGGAAGTTTGATTAAAGATCGGAAGATCGATCAAACAAGGAGAGAACGAGAAAATGTTCGATTCGAAAAAAGGTGCTTCTCTGCACAAACGTGCCACCCTCTGTACACACGCTGAATGGGCACTTGCCATTCATCATTCTTGGAGGTCAGCCAGCTTCAACTTTGCACGCCGACCAAGGTTTCGGAGCCCGTGAAAAGGCGGGACGAGCGTACTCTGCGGCGGCAACACGACGCGTATTCGATCTCTCGTTACCGAACGTGCTCGATATCGATCGGTCATTCTGCCTTGAAAAAAAAAGAAGAAGAAAAAAAAAACGTGCCCCGCATTCTCGCGTACCGAGACTCGCAAACTTAATTTTGAAAATGAAACCTATCCCTACAGTCCGACAGTATCCTCTTTAAACTTCCCCAAAAAATCACTACTTCCCGTTTGACCTACTGCTCGAGACCTCGAGCTCGAGAGCTCGACGCACAAGATTCAAGCACTTGTAAGATGCTCGATTCGAAATTCGTAGATCGATGCGCGAGTCTAAGCCAATTCGGGCGAACCGAGAACAACAGTAGACCCGTTTGAAAGATGATTTCTCTCTCTCTCTCTCTCTCTCTCTCTCTCTCTCTCGTTTAATTCTACAGAATTTCGCCTGTATTATCCGCGTATTACGTACGAGAGGAAAGATAAAGGAGCGATAAACAAGGACGAGGGAGAGCGAGGGATGGGTCTCGAGCTCACCTTCGCAGATGTACCCCTGCTGTATGAGGCCCCACAGCATGTCGGTGCAGCTATGGCAGTACGTCGGCTTGTGAAACGTCTTCTTGCTGAAGCTGTGCCCGTGGCTGGCTGGAGTCTCAGCCGAGACCGACGCCATGTTCCCCGTTCCGCCGCGGCACCGCTCACGCCAGATTTTCACCGTGAAGCTACACAGGGCGCGCCGCGCGTCGATGACAACATAATTACACGGCAGCCACTATGTGATCTCGAAACCGTACGCGTACATAATTGCGTTGCTGCAGCTGCACCCGCTGCTGGCTGCTCGGGTCCCTCGTGACGTACCGTCGTCCTCGTCGTCGCGTAACGTGCCTAACGCGCATTATTCTCCAAGCTGCGCCCCCAGGACCGACCGACTGACCGGCACGGCACCGTACGCGACACCGAGATTGCGTTTGATTGTACACCGACAGTCAGCAGTCACCACTGTTTCGCGGCTGACCATCACCGTCATCGGTCGCTGCTACTGCTACCGCCTCCGCCTCCGCCGGGAGCTTCACTCGCGGTACGACGACGATGCGGGTGTCGCGTTCGCGCATCCGAGCCACCGAGCGGGCGCCGAGTGGTCGCACTGACATCAGCCCCTTCGTCACCACCGCCGTCCAGTGACGGAATCATGCACAGGCCAGCTGGGGCCCTCCGTCGGGGAGCCCCCTTTTATCGGGGTACCCTTTTTTCCCGTTTTTCCTTTTTTCGTTCCTCCTACTTCACTTTATGTTTCTTTTTTTTTTTATTTTTTTTTTTCTTTTCTTTTCTTATCAACAGATTTTTATCCTCTTCTCGATAAACCACACACCACCGTCCTTCCTTTCCTCTTCTTCCTTCCTTTTCTTCCAAGATTTTTCGACGCGACCAAGTATCTCGTCTCACATCAAGTCAACACAAACGACCCCTTCTCGTGAACGACGATGCGATCCTCAACGTCCTAACTGGCTTCATGACGAGTCCCCACGAGTACGAGTCGGCAAAATTCGAGTCACATTTTCGACGATGCTCGGCGCGACCTATCGGGAGAAGACTAGGGCACTGGGTAACGATGGTCCGGCGTTATCGGGTCCGTAAGCAACGTCGGGATGGCGCCGCTCCACCCCACTTGTACCTTCTTCCCGATAGACACGGAGCCCGGAGGAGCAGCTACGCTTCCTCCGTTTCCGTTCTCGTCGTCCAACACGCCATTGGCCGAGATATCGACTCTCTCGACGATGCACGCGAACAAAAGCAGAACCGAGGAACGGCTTCGATCGGGCCGTGGCAGCGGAACAACGGTCGGTTAGAACGTACCACAGACAGTTAACAGGCAGCCAGTTAGCACGGGTTTTCGAGGCCGCCTCGACTCGCCTCGACGACGTCAAACCGACGTTCAGCCGTCGACGCTGCTCTGCTCGCGCGCCGACGCGGCTCTGCAGCCTTCCTCTCGCGCAACGCGATTACGTTTCATGCGTGCATCGGCCATTCCGTCCTACGAATCGCTCCAGGCACGCAGCTCCTCTTCTTCCGTTTTGTTTTTCTTCCTCGTACTGCTCTCGCGGCCTCTCTGCAAATGTTCGTAAGAAACTTTAGGGAGGAGGGACGGATAAGCTGGAGAGTCTACGGATGGATGGATGGTAATTTCTTTTAGGAACCTTGTTCATTTCTTTTTTCTTTTTTTTGCATCAACGTTGACTCGTAAAAGGAGATTCGGGTGATCTTCTGTTCTCTGTAGCAGGACTTTCTTCAGCTAGAGTTTTCAATTCTGATGAGAGTATACACGATTAATGCTGTGATTTGGACTTTTCGCCGAGAAGGTAACAGAATGGCAATTGATGGGAATAGAATAATTTCTGAAATGTGAATAGATAAATGTATCCGAGTAAGTTTCAAGCTTGACTCTGACTGTTACGTTTCATCCTGTATGGAAAATAGTCTACAATTTTTTATTAAAAATAAAAATGACTACTGTAATTGTAAAGTGACCTTTGCTGTTCTGAACTTTAGAGATTGCACGATTAATTATCGATTCGTATAAAAATCTGTCGAGTTAGCAAAACACGAAGCAGAAATCAATATGATTGGCAAAAGTAAATGTATATATACCTCGTAGCATGTTTCACTGATTTTGTCCCAATATTGATTTGATTGGACGTAGATGTGCGTATGTATAGTCGAAATTCGTAGAACCCAAAAGGGGATAATCCTATACAAGGTCCAAAATAAGTACCAATTGGCAGAATAAATCGAGATAATATTTCAATTTGAAAATTAATCGAGTTAACATTTAATTAATACCTTGCGTGAACAAATTTCGCTGCGAATATTTTCGACGGCCTCAAATTTCTTTAGAGAAAGTCTTTCTGTATCCTCTTTGAAAACTTCGATTCGAATAATTTTTTTCAGCCTCCGGTTCGTGCCAAAGAACGAACGTAAAGTTTTAAAAGATGAAAGTGTCGAAAAATTCTTCCGAGTCTTCTTTGAAATATTCTTCAAAAATTTTTTGAAACTTTAAAGACTTCAAATCTGTTAAGCAGCAATCACTGTATTCGTGGCAATTGATAACGTGTACCAAAATTTTTGATTTCATACCACTTACTAAGGATATTTCAAAATAGAGGAGACACACGCGATACACAGGTATTCTCCGTTTCTTGTCAACTCGTTTACGATTAAAATTAACGTTTTCTATCCCGCATCTTCTGAATAATGCAACATTGTTATTTGCGACATTATTGTCACCTATCATCGACTCGCTGTTGCGTGAATCCTTGAAATACGTGGCCGACAATGCACACCGCGAACATCGATGATGAAAATCTCGACAGCCGCGGCGTGTATGGGATTTTTCAATGCCGGAACTGGCTGAGGAAACGCATTCGCTTGTTCACGTTGTGCTCGTTCCCTTCATACACGGCGGCTTCGCACAGCGCGTTCATGCAGCAACTTTAGTTTAGAAAATTAAATAAACAGGACAGTCGAATCCAGATTAATCATCCGCACACGTGGGATGGATATTATGCTGTTAAACAGAAACTTCGAAAAATGTTATTACAGAGACGAGAGACTTCTTTTTCATAAAGTAGATTGATAAAATTCGTTTCATAGAAATGCAATTCTCTCTCGAACGATGGAATTGTCGAAACGATTTTATAAATCAATAAAACAATATTAATAATTTCGAAGAATACTTACAAATGTCCTGGGGATTTATATTATTTCATATGGTTAGGAGAAGCTATCGGGATGGAAAGTGAATATTTTTACATCACATACTTTATTATTATGGACGGAGCACAAAGCATCGTCTTTATACTTATCGTAAATACATATGTTCATACAGTTTAACATTGTTCTGAGAATTTTGCTTAATGGTATTTTAATCCTGTGGTGTACCACGAATTCTAATAATTCTGCACTTAATCCCTAATTTTGATTTCTCGTTATACGAAATACAACTGTTATTACTATCGAAGAGAAGTTTCTCTGCTGCTGCGCTGCGTACGTGTAACCACATTAAATCGACAAAGAATTTCACGAACATTGTTTTATAATAATACATATACGTATATAATAAAAATACTCATAACGATGTGGATGACAATGCAATCATATCGATTTACACGCGCCATCGTTTATTAAATACTTAAAAACACAAAAAATAGTCGAAGTACTTTACCTAAACATAGCCATTTCTCTCGTGTTACTTAACAACTATGCTACATTCTGTTTGGTGGAATTATATGCACGTAATGTAAAATAAAATAAACATGGAAATGAAATTTCTAGGCAATATGTCCATTCGTCTGAGATTAATATTATTATTCCCACGCGAGGGAAATCAATAGAACCCGTCTAGAGAATATATTTTCCGTCTTAAAATTAATTCTATTTCTCAGCCAAATCGAAATCAATATTTTCATCGCGTTTTTTTCATCTATTTCTCTTCCGCACAATCAATAAACATCATATACCCATATTGCCCAGCTACGTTAAATGAAACCGAACGTTCTCATAAATCTTTCATTCCTCAAATCTGACAATTAACATTCAAGTAAAAAAAAAAAACTTAATCAATGTCAAGAAAAAATATCATTCATTTTCTGACAAAAAATGCTAGAAATTCGCAAAACGTGGACAGAAAAGAAGAGAAGATTGAAATAAACCAGTTTAAAAACGATGTGATTCATAGACATGTGCACCGCAATACGTTTCGACTTATCTATGTCTAATTGTAAGATAAACTATAGAAAACAGATAAATTGCAAGTATATAGTTTTTAGATATGTGCTCTCTCTCTCTCTCTCTCTCTCTCTTCTTTATTAGCTTACATCAATACCATAAACGAACAATTCAACAAACAGTGCTTAAACTTATTGTCTTTATGCAAATTCTCAAAGTGCTCGTGATCGTTTTTTCAACTGGTGGACATTTTCAAAATTGATAAACTATGATTTCTAGTAACAATAAAAACTTGCGTGTCTCGGGATTTTCGCTTCCGTTTAAACGTCTTTCTCGCTCTTTCATTTGAAACGTACAGTAACGAACAAAGATATTCACACAGGCTAGGCTTTTTTCTTTTTTTGTAAAATCCTGTATAAGTTCGTAAAATTTACGCTCGGTCTCCTTTTTTTCTTTAAAGTAATTTTCAAATCTAAAATATTTTAATTACTGCAAAATCGAAAGAAGAGTCGAGTCTAAAGCTATGTCTTCTCTCGTCCTTAATGGATGAAAACACACAAATCGATATCAGAGAGATCTCTCCAACTCCTGTACTTTTTGCAATTCTGTTAATTAAAATATAGCTTTGTGTAACTGTTAAAAATGTCTTATGTTTTAAAAACGTTAGGACAAAGAATCGTTTTTTTCAAATTAGGACAAAGAATTTTTTTTCAAACATTTTAAAAAAATAAGCTAGTCTGTGTCGACACTTTTATTCGTCATGGTGTACCATGCCAGAACGAGAATCAGCGATAAAACTACGCGTAAAACCATTTCGTTAACACGATAGTGATGATTAAACAGGAACATGAATACTTTTCTATCGTCAAATGCACCGAAAAATATTACAAGATGACACTTCGCTGAAATAGATATCTTTGTCAGTCAACTAGTCTGCAGGATGACTGATTTTAATTTACAGGTTTGTCTGAAAAAGTACGCAGAGCTGAATTCGGTGAATTTTTAAAGATTATTTTCTTTCATTTCTTTTCGTAATGTAAAAAAAGTTTATAGAAGAAATTTATCATAAATATACAGTGGCGTAATTTTAATAGAGACAAATTAAATGAGATGAAATTCAACGATCGATGAATGAAAAGTATACAATTCTGTTTGAATAATCTCTGACTGAGTAAATAATTAATAAAACGCGTTTCATTTCCAAATTTTGAAATGATATTGGATTCGTAATAATGTACACACCTTTCTATCTTTTTCAAATGCTTAGTCCAGAGAGAGATGACAATTTTCCTTCAGAAAATTTTTATTTCAGTTTTACTTAACAAATTTGTGCCATAAGATTAACGCGTGAAATTTTACTTTATACGATATACAATCCTAAAAATCCATTTTATCCCTATCAACATGGCGCACTTTTTGCAATAATTTCATTTAAACATTAAAATAAGTCATCCTGTACAAAGCAAATGATAAATTTGCGCAATCGTTTGGAAAAATTGTATTTCTCCGTTTTTTCGCTTATAGTTAATCAATTCAACAAAATTTTAGGAAGTTTTATAGCATATCCAAGTTAAATTCGTAAAATTTGAAAAAAATGATCATTTTGTAATCATGGAATTTTTTTTTCTATAGCTTTTACAATCATTGGCAGAAATTTCGAAACTGTCCTTATATCTATTTTCTTTAATTTCAATTTACAGTTTCTTCAAGTTATTCTCTAAACTTTTATAAATATTCTTTTGAATTTATTAAAAATTCCTATCCAAGCAATAGAAGTAACGAAGTGAAGGAACAGTCTCTTCGTTAGATTTATTCTGCAGGTAAAACTTTAGATGTAAGTACTAACTAAATACTTGTAATGTTCTTCATGTATAATTTTCAGTAAATAAATAAAAAATGTGAACAGCTGAAACTTTTACCGTTGCCGTTAACTTAAATAACAAACGAATATATATAATTAATCTGGATATACTGTGTAATTCTTATACAATTATAAGTAGCAAAATCGAATATTCAACGATTAATTATAACAAGCAAAATTTCTTCATTTAGCGATAACGATTAATGAAAAATTGACAACATGCGTATGTAATTATCTCGTCATATTTTAACGATAACAGAATTTCTATTGATTTTCTTCTATCTATATTCAATGTGTTCAAATTCTGCGTGACTTTTATTTAAGAGAAAAATAATTATTTTTAAATATATAACTATAAATTTTTTAGAAGAAGTTTTTTTTCTTTTAAAAGCAATGCACTTTTGATGTAATGAAATATTTTCTGAAATATCAGATATTTGAAATATTCATATAAAATGACTTCTGATGATATTCTCATTATATACTTTTTTTATGAAAATCTTTAACTTTAACTTTTTTACTTGAACGATGGAGTTGCTGTTGAGCGGTATGCTTAAAAATAATAGTCAAACATATTGACTATTATTTATGCGACAAACATAACAATGTCACTATCAGTTAAAGACTGATAAAGCACGACATTTTTAAATGCTTATATGTACCTCAATTCAAAAAAATAAATGCAAAGAATTTTTATAAGCACCTCGCGAACGATATATTAATACATGTATAACGACAATATTATTGAATATTCACTAATTATTTAACCCTTTATGTGTTGATTATAAGAAGAAATTATTTATGTAACAAGTTCTGTTTATAAGTCAAATATAATTTGGATTAAATTATGTTTTCCCCGTTAATTATAAATGAAACTGGTCCTAAACGAAAAAAATTCGTATATACGAATAGTATATACGAAAAAATGGTATATATTTTTACTGAAATATTAATCAAAATAAAAAAATATAAAATATTAATCTCATGTATTAAAAAATAAATTTTTAATTCCCTTTATATGGAATATTAAAAATAAAAGAAAAAAATATATACCCTTCACAAAAAAAAAAAAAAAACATAAAGAGTTAAATAATATGTCAATCAGGAAAAACAAGTACATACATATATCTGTATAATAAGTAGTATAGTACTGCTAGTATTTTAATAAAGAGAAACAATTTGTCTGGTTTTCAACATGTATAGAATACTGACTACATTTCACTGAATTTTCAAACAGTAATTACGTTTTCGGTATAATTATGCTTTAGTTTACAACAAAAAGCTTAATTTCAATTTATTAATAACCCCACAGTACTCTTAAATCTAATTGATAAACAATTTCATTGTAAATAAAATTCTGGAATGTTGAAGCAGTGTTGTAAGAATACACCACTTACATTAAGCTGGATATATTGTTTAGAAAGTATTATCCCAGACCATGGTCCTCAAAGAAACCTTGTGGTGTCTCCTCCTGAAACATATGAATAGTATTATTAAATTAAAGATTCATATAAAAAGCATATCTAAAGATATGAAGAGGGATCAATTTCTTTGATGCTGCACATTATCATATAATGCAAATATACAGTAATGAAAATATATAAACAAACACGTACCTAGTTTGTAATTAAGTAATCTCCTTGATGCAGCTTCAAATGGTGAACTGAACCCTTTTCATATAACTGAGTATATACTTGTATGGATACACAAAGCTGCACAAAGCACATGTTCATTTATTGCTTCGTTTAAAATGCTTAAGTACCAATCAAAGAAATGTCTGCATTGCATGCTGCATACAGAATGTTTGTATTTATAGTCAAGTGTATATATTGTAAGTTTGATAAAGTTTAACAAAAGACCTTTTTAACAAAGAGTGAATAAATAAAAATTCTAATGATATTTTTATTTTATACACGAATAATGAAAGATATATACTATTAAAACCTGTAAGGGTAAATACATAATGGGTTAACAATAAATACATAATGGGTTAATTACATGGAAAAGGTAGTATATAATTTTGTATACAATTGTGTAAAAATTGCTTTGTATACATTTATTATGGGTATTATTATATACTGTGTTAAAGTTATTATAATATTAAAAATTGACACTTGTTTATGTATATACACATGTACACATATAAAAGTGATACTTTCAAACATTCATCTCTAATTAAATACTAAAATAAATATTTTCAAGTAGATAAATATAATATACTATACATTTTAGAGAAAAACTTCTTATGCAGTTAAAAAATTATGTAAACATTATACCTAAACATTTCTTTCTTTTGTGTTTACACATACAGAAATAATGGTTTTCTAAATGTGCATAATTTTATTGCCATAGTACGAGACTTACTATATTAACTCCTATTATCTGCTCAATGATAAAATGAAGCAATCTCGTAATTAGTAAGAATTTCTATAATGTGTATATATATGATATATGTATATCTCTATCATGTATATATAATACACATAAACTACATGAATGTACTATTAAATCTATCTGTGTTATACTACTCGCCTATAAAAAAATATACTAATGTTCAAATACTAAATTTGTAAGGGTTGTAAATGGTACGCAAAAAATTGATGCTCAATAACTATAGAAAAAGTAGAGATGTATGATGACATCATGCAGCGGATGAGTCTGCTCCGGATCTTGATTCACGTGGGCTGACAGATTGGCCATGGAGGGCATGCAAGAACGCAGCACCTACAAAAGCCCTATCTCCCGCAGGGCACCTTCCACAGCTTCATCCTTCCACAAACAAACAAATATTCTAACTAATCTTTAGTGTATTTCTAGATATGTCCTTAGTAATGGAACAATAATCTTGAGCTGAATCTTATTAATAAAATTTATGTTACAAAAATATATTATAATAAGAATAATATGACATAAAATTAAATTTATTTTATATATTATATATTATAAAAAGCGATATATATTATAAAATTTTCTGAAAACAAAAAGACGAATTAAAACTTTATTATCTGGTTTTGTTTAATACTTAAATGAAATGAAATCGATAAAATTAATAATACAATGTTGATTTATTATGGTTTACTGCAATTTTTATATTAAATGTCTTTTGTTTTTTTATTCAATTCAGTATTGAAAATGTCTTTTTATAGTATAATGAAAATATAAAATTTTTCTCATTAAGTACAAGTTTATTAAAGTTACTGATTTTTTATTACTATATTTGATGGTATTAATGCAGAAATTCTAATTAAAAATTTAAACACAATCTTCCAATCCGAAAAGTTTCATAATACAATTGAGCTAATAAATAAAAAATTTGATAATATTACCATAAAAATTTCTGCTAATAAATCACAAAATATAATATTTATTTTGTGTAATAATCAGAGTGGTATTCCAAATTAAATACATATTATAACAATATACAAACATAACATAACATATCCTTTATATGTGTAGAAATAGTTACGACACATTGTAAACTGTAGTTAAAGAATCTATCACTAACATTAAACTGTTTGATATTTGAACAAAATATAATTAAGAAAAATTACCTTATATATATCTACGAATGAATAAATCCATTAATTTTTTGTTGTTCTTACAGTATAATAACTTATTAACTTATTAAAATAAGATAAATAAATATTACAAATCTATAAAACGAAACTCTAAAGAAATAATAAACATACAAGCATACTTTCGCATTGTAGGAACTTATCATGAATACCATTTAAGGTATCATATCTATCACAATCAATATCATTACAACATAAAATTGAACATAATTGACCATAATTAATATTTATTACAATTTAGAAATACATACATTTCAATAATTACTTATGGACAACAGCATTTCTATAGCATCATATCTTTTAAAAACAATTTTTATAAAAAGAAAATGATTAAATTATGCTACTTTTATCAAAATAAAAAAAAAACTTAATATTATTTAATATTTATTTCGTTATCATTATGTTATGTTATTCAATTCATGCATAGAACCAAAATATAAATAATACAATACTAGTACTTATGCAAGTATTTGAAAGATTATTTTAAACAAATAAAATAATATAAGTTAGATATAAAATTAAAAACATTTTTTAATTATTTTTTACAGCTTTTTATAACATTTTAAAATGGAGACATGTAATTTTTATTATAAATTATATTACATTTCTTGCAAAACTTACTGTAGACTAGAAACAATGATTGTAAGGATGGAAATAGTTTGTATAAATATATGAAAGTAATCTTCAAAATTTCATAAAATACAAATTACTGGAGCTATTGGTTTAAAAATGTTAATTTTTTTTTGTTTTGACATTTAACATCTTAATTGGCAGTATCTTAAAAGATATTCTAAAAATTTGACACATTATCTTAATATTAAGATACTTTACAGGATTCCTGTTTAAAAAAAACTTATTGTATATATAAACCAAATTTTAGATGAAGCCATTTATTCACTTATTTAATTTCTGCAAAAAAAAGTTACTATGGAAAATTTTCATTCTAAATTTTTTATGTTTAAAGAAATAATTATATTTCTACATTTATGAAATGTCAAATATGAAATATATAACTAAAATATAAATTAATTTTTCATAAAATATTGCTGATCTATAGGAGCAAGCTAAGTATTTTTCTCTAAATATCTAATAAATTTTTAAAACATCAAAATGAAAAGATAATTTTTATTATAATAATATTATGCCTTATTAATAATACTTTATTTTAATAATACTTTAAGTTAATTATATTATTATATAATTGAAAAATATTTCATAATTAATATAACATTTGCAAAATGACATTCATTCTTATACAAAATACTAACTATTTTTTCTTATGTAGTTCTATTGATTTACTTCAGTATTATAAAGGAACATTTGAACCAGAAACAATATCATATTACTACTAATTTTGTGGAATATGTCACAATAATGAACACAATGTTTGATATTAAAATATGGCAATAATTCTTTATACATTTCATTTTATCACTATAGATATGCTGTTGGATACATTATGAATAAGAATTCATAACATGTGTAAGCCCACTTATATTAAAGAGAGGATAAGCGTATAAGCATACTATGCACATAGCATTAGCTATAAAAAAATAAAAAGTTATAACAGTTTTAAATACAAAATATATCTATATTCATTTATGCGTAATGTTTTACTTAATATTACTGAAAAAAAATGAGCAGACATTTTTTTATGTTTTCCTGATTATTATATATATATAACTACGATTATTTTATGACACATATTGAAAAGATATGAATCACATTTATGATTCATAACAATAAAGAATATTCTTCATGACTGCATATACATATTAATAGAATTTATAATACAGATTTTCAAACCAAACATATAACAATAATTACATACAACATACATTAAATATTAATAAAAACTTTAAGTACTTTGTAATAAACTACATAAAAGAACAGAACTATTTGCAGATTAGAAAAATATATAATATATATAGCACATGAAACATATGGAAATATATCAAATCAAATAAAGAACAACACATGGATATTTGAAATAAAAAGAATTACATTCCATCATGCAATTTAGATATTACACTGTTAATAAACATTAAAATATCATGATAACCCAGTTTTCCAGACAGTAAAATAATGTGGTAATTGCTTTCACGTAAAAGAATATTATATAATATAGTAATAAGACTCATGTTTTTCTAATATATACATTATTGTTTCGAATTTATTAAGTATTATTAAGTATTTAATACTTGTGGTATATTAAGTAATACTTTATTAAATGTTATTGTAAACTACTCTATGAGCATTTAAAAGTAAATGCGAATTGTATATATGTAAGTATTAATATGTAATTATTACTAATTTTTACATTAAAAAAAAGGAACTGTACACATATGTGTAATAATATAATACTAACAATTAAACTTAAATATCACCACATTATTTTACTCAGAATAAACAGGCTACAAACATGCTCCACATTTATATCAGTCAAGAGGTTTTAATATTTTGTATATACCTCTTAATCAATATGAAATTTGATTATTTTCGTAAGAATGTTACACACCAACTATTGATGGTTAAATATATTAGAAGAGTTGTTTTAAATGAATTTCCAAATACCAATATAATAATGGAAATTATAAAAATATAACAAAGCTTGTAAAAATATTATTAACCTTCTTATAAACAAAGGTCAAAAAGATGACAACATATATATATTAAAACAACTCTATAATATTACTAGAAAGTAACAGAGAAAAATTATAATATCGTTAAAAAGGACAAGTCACAACTCAATGGGTACATCCCCATAACTAACCTCCTGTAGTAAATCCTGAGCTGCAATGGCTTTTAAAACATTTTTTTTGCTAGTCTCTTGAATTTCTCCACCAACCAATAATTCGTCTAAGATGAAATATGCTTTCTCAAAGTTGAAAATTATATCTAACTCACAAACCTAGTAACATATTTGAAATAACATTAAAACTTTAATCTTTGTTATTGCATAAAATAAAGTAAAGTAAAAATGTCACTTTATATACAAATTCTCATACTAAAATACAATGCTTCTGTGCTAATAATCTTATAGACTATATTGTTAATAAATATAGAAAAGTACAAAAATGAATTTTGAATAAATTCAAAAATTTAATTTAACTTCATTTTATTATGAATAAATAATATTTTTATTATGAATAAATAATTAAGTTCATACTTACACTTCCGAAGTATTTATCTAACAGTTCAACATAACGATGTATAATTTCCAATGTTAATAATTCATTATCGTTTTGTTCTATTGCACAACAAAAATATAAACTGGCGTATCTATGAAACAACATAATACACTGTAGAATAATTTGTTCGTTCAATTTGTTACGGACAAAATAAAATTTTTATTAACTTTAACAAAAGTTTGTTATGCTTCAATTACATGTAATTGTCATATACCTTTTATAGACAACCTTAACGTCTTTCCATTCTAAGAAACTGGACATTTTTGGCTTTCGTGCTAATATTGTAGTAATTAATTCTCGTGTAATTTTTTTCTTCAATTTATCAGGATGAGCCACATACCATTTTTGTAAACGTAATTTTCCTTGACGACTGAATAGTAACATGAATTGCATCTGAAAGATTCAAGCATTTTTTGTGTAATTTCAATATTATTCAAAATGCCATCAACAAACATTATTCACTTTCGTTAGTATAAAGATAAAAATAGTAACTATTTACCATCTTTAAATATGTTCTTTTCAATAACTACAAATGTATTCACAGCACTTTTCGATAAATCACAATACAAAAAAGTCTATTCTAATTTTGGTATGTATAGTTCATGTACGTTTGATCACAAGTTTTTGATAGATGGCGCTTATGTTAACAAAGGAAATACGTCATATGCAATTTGAATTTATTAAGAAAACACATTATATGCAAAACTTTTATTTGGCAATTGACGTATAAATTAAAATCATATCATATAAATAGAGCAAAAAGTAATATGTATACTGTATATGTACTTTTGTACTATATGTTACTTTTGTAATATATGTGTAGTAATATATTATCAATGAAGTAATTAGAATAATTTTAATATTGTAACAATTACACAGTGAATATTAGTTAATAGTATATTTTATTTACACAAGACTTATAATAATACGTTGATTAAATAAATATCTAATGTACAAATTTTTAATATAATTTATTATATTTA
Source organism: Frieseomelitta varia (assembly GCF_011392965.1). Taxonomy (NCBI): domain Eukaryota; kingdom Metazoa; phylum Arthropoda; class Insecta; order Hymenoptera; family Apidae; genus Frieseomelitta; species Frieseomelitta varia. Next base: position 262,797 of record NW_025110280.1, on the reverse strand, counting down.
ATATATACTTTATAAAATATATATTATATTAAAATGCATTATATTTACATTTAAATATCATAATTTCTATGTCGAATACAATTTGAAATTAAGGAGACAAATAAATAATTGAAAAATTAATAAATAAAAGTAATGTAAATTATAAACATAATTACATCGTATAATTTTTTTATTTACCAAACATTACATTATATGAAATCGTATTTATTTCTTCACTAAATTCCATAATCGACTTTTTATATAGCTTATGCGTCTCTCAATTTTATCTTCTAAACCAAATTGTTGGTAAGGTATGATCAATACCTTATAATTTTTACATTTTAGCAAATGACTATACAATTTAATTATTCCTTGATAGTCTGAATTTCCTAGGCACATGTCATAATAATCAACTACTATTATACCTATCCTGAAAATTATACATATCCTATAGCTTATGATTCTTACATCTATTATTACACTGTAATCTCAATTTTTTCAGACTTACTTAATAAAATCTTCATTTTTACCACTGTTTTCACTGTTTACATTAACAAAATTAAATTTGTTATCCATACGTATTTCAGCATCTATAATGATATTTAGGTATAATATAGTATGCTACTAGGTATATATTACTATAATATTACTAAGTATAGTATAATATATTACTTTTTAACGAAAATACATTATGAACAATATTTTTAGATACCTAAGAGAAATCCCATGTTGGTATTTACATTCATGTTGAAACAAGATGTAGATGGCAACATGTTTTTTAGTGTAACTTCAAGTGCATTAATGTATGCCATCTTTTGTTTGGAACGTTTGGGTACATCATTGGATATTGTTTCATTATTAAGTAAAGGTCCTAAATGTATTTATTAAAATATATATAAATTATTTTATATCTTCTCAAATGCTAGATATACCTTATATCTTACCAGAATAATCTGCGAGTGCATATTGTACATATCCATTGATATTCAATAATTTTAACTTATAGGATAATTTTTTGCTTTCATCTAGAATATGAAATATTAACTTATCATCAATATAAAATAAATGCTTCATTCTAGTCATGAATACTAACCCAAAAGATTTATTTTTGACACAAAATTTTCATTTAATACATATTCAGCATGTATGTTTTCCATTATTTTAAATATGGCAAAGGACCATATAAGATTTAATCTGGTCTGCGAGTTAAACTTATCCAATGTATGATATGGAATATATTTCTAAGTATAAGATTATAATTATAAATCCCTTTTGATTGAATTAATTTAATGAATATATTATTAATTTAAATAAACTTAAACTTTCTTATGTAACGTACCTGTATAATTTTATTTACAGATTCAGAACTATAACCTAATGATGCAAATGACTGTAAAATACTTGCAATTTGTTCAATACTATATTTATTTTTGAAATTAATAATTTCATCACATATTTGATTTAAAAATATATTGTTTTTATATCTGACAAATGCCAAAGATTTTACTATAGATACTACTCTTGCTGCCTTTACATCATTTCCATTTTTAAAAAGATCTATACAAATTTTTTTAAGTAATCTCTAAAATAAAACATAATTACACAGAAAACATATTTCTTTCTTTCTTAATTATTAATTTTCATTTCAAAATAAATGTTATTTTCTTACCTCATCAGAGTAACATAAAGTGCTCATACTGTATAACAAATTTGAACTTGCTCCTACAGATAATTTCTCATGATATTCAATAATATTTTGAAAGAAATAATTTAAAAGTTTTACATTTCTCTTGCCCACTTGTGCTAATTTATATACTTCCTATGTCAATACAAATATAAATATACATATATATTTAAAATAAAATTTTAAGAAATTATTTTGTTTCTTTACCACAATCATTGCAGACGTTGAGAGATCACGATATTTATTAGTATCATCATCTTTAGGATCTTCAGATTTTATTTTGTCAACTTCTGTTAACGTTATTTGACTTTGTGCAGAAATTTCATTGCTTTTGATACTTAAATTACTTTTATTATTTGCATTTACCCAAGTTGTAATGGTTTTAAGGGCTTTCACAATATCATTTTCGGACATGTAAGATGTTTTCATAATTTCTAATATTTCATGTAAATTTTGTGTTTCTTTAATTTTGGTATTAATCACTGGTTGTAACTTCAAATCATTACACAACTTTGTTTTTAATTCATTGAATATTGTATGCTGTTTATCATTTATTATAGTATTTGCTGCTATGTTTTTTATCTGATCTTCAACCTTAAAAAATTAATTTTTACTTATTAGTAAAATATAACATTGTTTGAATCTATTATAGATTGAAAAATATCAAATAAGTGTGTAATTTTGAATATTTTTATTCAAAAACATGAAATTTTACCTTTACAGCAATTTTAGATTCAGTGGCTACTGCAGTTGCATTTATAGTTAATGATGCATTTAATCGCCATAAAAATCGAGGAGTAAATCTGGTTACTATTGTATACACTGTTGTATTAAATTGCATTTTGTGATTCTGTAATATTAATTTATATAATTGTGAAAAATATAAACACTAACATAGATTACATATATCATCACATTACCTATTAATTTTATTAAAAATTTTTTATTAGCAAAATGTAATATAATACTTATTTTATTTACAATAAAATAACTTAAAAGAATATTAAAATTATTTTACTATACTTTTTAAATTGTACAAGTTCTCAAATTTCCCATTATAAGGTTAAGTTCTAGTCCACCATAGTTTCAACCATTGATAAAAGAATTTCACTATAGTGCCAAATCTCGTTTGTATGTTCAAGGACAAAAAAAATACAATAAGATAATACACATATTATATAACTTAATATTATTGGTTAATTACATTTTTCTTACCTCCGTATGATTAAAAAGAATTTATTTACAAATTCAGATCTGTTATTTTTAAAGAACACAATAGAGAAGAGTCATATATTTATTTATAAATAAATATCAAGTAAATTAATTTAGAAAATTAATTTTGTATATATTATTTGAGAAGGTGTTATAAGTCATTAAAAATCATTATATTTCTCCCTAACATTATTTGGCAACTAATTTTTTAATATTATTTGATTTAATTATTTATAAAAAGCACGAATTTAATAATTATTTGTAAATTATTAGTAACTGATAATTATTATTAAAAAATTTTTATATAACACTTTTGTAAGATATATTGAGATAATGTAGTATGTATCTCATCTATAATAAAATGTACTGTTTTATCATTGAATTGTATGAAATTCTAACCTATTTCATCTATATAATTTGTTATGTGAAGTCTGTAATTTCGTTATGCAAATTTTGTATACTGTGAATTCAATCCTCTATAGTTCTTTTTCTTTGAATTAAATAATCTGCTGCCTCTTTTTATATTAAATTGCAATACCTGCAAATTTATTAGGATAAGTTTCAATTAGATATTTAGAATTACATTACCATATGTGTTTTTAGTTTATTTTAACATAATTATATCGTCAATGTGAGAATGCATAGCTTTTTCTTTGCTGTGTACTATATGTAATCGTTATTTACTTGTGTTATATTGTATTAGAATAGGTTAGAAAGCATTTAATATATTTGAATTTTTTACTAGCCCATTCGCGCCAATTACTATTAGTACATAATTACGAATACAATATTATATTTTGTATAATATCAATTAAAATTTTATTAAAATTAAAACATTAAGTAATTTAGTGAGACATAATATTAAGTTCTATTTTACTTTTCTACATTTTAACTTATTTTTTCATATATAATTTAAAGACAATGAGAAGTATACAATATAAAAATAAAAAAAGAAGCATATATATGTATTAATATTCGTAATTGTGATAAATTATAAAAATAATGTAAAATATAATACAGAGAAATTAATGATTGTACTTAAATACAATAGATTTTAATATTTTTTTTCAAATTTTTTGAATTTTAAAGACATTTAATTTACTAAATTTACTAAAATAAAATTAAAATAATTTTAGAGCAATTGTGACACTTATAGCACATTAAATATTTTAATATGCATTAAAAATTTTTTATTCGCAAGACAGATTGTAAGAGAGTTTTATTTATAATTAAATTATAAAAGATTCTTTTATTTAATTTAAGAAAAAGTCCTCCCTATTGATGTTAAGTTAATATCACTTATATATTTTTGCAGAAACTAAAAGCACAAGAAACAGTTGTAATAAAAATTATATATAGAAAATATGTCATTTTATTCGCTCTTTTACTAACATATTATAGGTGAAGGTGCGACAGTTGAATGGTACCTATATTGATTCATTCCTAATCGCAAAGGACCGCACCCAACACAAACATTATTATCAATCTTCACATTTGTATTAAAGAACGTAATTGCGCTACCGTATTATCGTAATAATTAGCGAAATAATTTAATAAATTAATTCAGGCAGTACTCTATTTTATTAATTAACCATTACTACGTCCATCACTTGCAATTTTTTGTCTGAGGTTGATGGTGGTATATGTATATAATGTTCGATGACGATGACGTTTGACATTAAACGTGCATTATACAAATTAATATTAGATAGTTTAAGAGTTTTTAAGAAATGCTCACACCTCTGAATGACAAACGATTCTGCTCCACGAATGCCTGAAGAAGACGCCCTTATTTGATTTAAGAGTTCAAACGATTGTGGCTAGACCCGATCGTGTGTCTCAAAACTGATTTCATCAAACGCAAAAAAATTCCAATCAACATGATTGTTAGAGGTCACTCACATTGCAACTATTTTGTTCACTTACACCCTAAGCTCATTTCAATGGGAAGAGAATGAACGATACTTGCGTTGGTGGCCATGACGATCCAAAAATGATTAGGCAAAAATCGTGAAACTTCCTTCAGATGATCCTTAAACAATTATATGACGCTAATTAATCATTTTCATAAAAAGACTCCCCCGGCTATTGAAACATCATGAACATACTGCAAACTTCTAAATCATACAAAATAGCCTCTTATGTTCAAACACAAGTATCACAAACATACCTAGGAAAATTTCTTGTTCTCTGTCTTTTTGGACGGAGCACTCTAAACTCTAGATATTAAAAATATATCTCCCTTCATCGCGATTAACAAAATAGATTATCGGGCAATAATAATAAAGGATGCTACATGCATGATTGTTCCAAACAATCATTATAATTTAATCTATGTTATCACAAGTTACTTATGATGATATAGCGTAATTATTAAGCGAAGTGCTTTATACAACAGGCACGATACATTCATGAAAGGCATTTTAACAAAAATTCTCATTAAATGCTAATTTTACGAAAAGTTTAATTATTTTTATGCATTTTGATGGAGGACTGGATATAGTGTACACACGAAGAATTCGCTCGAAATCTCGAAACGTCAGTGTACGTCACTGGTGATGCAAACGAGCGATACAACAAATGGAAAATCCGTTTTGCACGTGGATATTTGCCGACGAGAGAAGTAGGGGAGACGATTTTCGGCTCGGCGAATTGCGGGGGGTCTTGTCGCTGGCCGATCGTACAAGCGCATGACAATATTTAAAGCGACGCAACTATGGATCGCGCGAACGTTTTCCATCGGCACTATAGAGGGTAACACTCAAGATTCTGCCTGGTTTTTCAACCGACAGTCTTTGCTTCGGTGTTTGAGAAGAAAGAAGATACCCGTATTTCCAGCCGTACTGCATATAATCGCTATGGTTAATCAGATCGCTTCCTTCTCCTATCAAGTGGGTAAGTGTTCTCCAGAATTTATCTGATTTCGTTTCCTAATGAGCGATTTTTATTATTATTATCATTATGTTTTATTGCTATTCTAATAATTCAAGAAGATGTAACAACCGACGTGGTAATTTCTAATCTTATTTTGCTTTTATTTTTTTAATAGTGTTACACCGGCGATTTCTTTCTGATGTATGTAGCACGATTTTTGAGAGAGTGTAAGTGATGTAGTAATTGATGATTTCTTTGTTTTTATTTTTTAATATCGCAAGATATTCAGAGCATCATTTGTCGTACTTGTTAGAACGAAATATATATAATATATTTTCTTCAAGATGGTTTTCGGAAGGATATTTTAATAAGTTATGAATGTGAGATTGATTGAAAAAGGGTGTAATAGATATAGTAATGAATTATGATTCGTTTAATCTTCGGCTTCTTTTCTACATAATCATGGCAGTGTTTATTATTAAAATTATTTTATATAAAAAAAGAAATTATCACATGCGAGGTCGAACACTTACGATTCAAAATAGTTTGAAATAAATAATGTATGAAACGCGTGTGTATTAAAAATAACTTAAAAAAATTAATTTATTTTTCTCATTCTTTTCTTTTAATGTATAATATTGGTTGTAATATTTTAAGCATCAGATTTCGATCAAATCTGAAAAGTCATTTATCGAATCATTTTATCGGAACGGCTCCAATGAACCCGCAATGATAGAAAATATCAAAATCAAAATCTGATGAAAATTTACTTTACAAATTTTATATAATATTTTTACTTCTGCTAATATTTGGTTAAGACAATTTATAGCGTTGTCATAACAGACTATTAAAACAGACTGCTGAATATAAATAATTCATTCCACGTTGATGGAACTAACATAATGAGATTCTAAAATAAAGCGTTAAGTAGGGTTACCGATTGATATAACTGCAGTTAGGAACATACGCATTCCTCAAGCATCTGCTTGTCAGTTTTTTCAAATTAATTTTTATTATCCTTAACAGTCCAACGATGAATCATAAAACCGAATAAATTCTTATAATTCATAACACATCTCTAAGTACATGTTATGGCCACCGAAAATTGTACAATTATTGATTGATTTTACGATACAGTTCATCGTTGACTATTCCAGGAACTATATTTATGCAAATTGCATTTTTATGAATACAAACAATCAAATAAATCATATCTTTCTTAGCATCTATTTTTATAAAAATTATTCTTTCGTTCGATTTTGAGGGTAATTGGGTATTTTTTCAACTCTTTTCATAATTGGACCTAACAGACTTACTTATTTCATGTTAAAATATCCTTTTTCAATGAGGTGGCATTAAAACAGGATCATTTTGACTGACCTGATTTACTTATAACATTTGAAATTGCACGAAACATGTCTCGTGTGAACGATCGAAAATGTTGTGTCTCAGCAAATTTGCACAATTAATGATAAATAAAAAAATGTGCGTGAAAGCATCGTATCTTCCTGCGTTATTATATCTTCTTGTGCATTGTTACTGAACCGCAAAATGATAATTTAAAGTTGAAACAATTCTAATCGTAAAATTGAATTCCAATAAAATATTATATTTTAAATTTATCGTATGGTGTGTGGCTTGGTTACCAACGTCATTGATCAACTATGTTTTCTTACGTCAAGGTTGATAAAAACGGTATTGTTGATAAAAAAGAAAAGACGCACAATTAAATGTCACATTTTGACCATGAAGATGTTATTAAAATTGTGCAATCTTATTAATTATCGCACGTTATACTGTACACTAAGGCTATTTTAAAAGTTCATTATACAACGTGAGGAAACAACTGTTGTCAACAATCCGAAATTAGCAAACCTTCACATATACCTTCGCAAATAAAATTTCACAGTAAATTTTTAATTTATTTTTACATACAAACACATATATGCAGATTGTACTACTCTTTCTTCTGTTACCATTTTTCCTAAGAAATTAAGTTTTCAGATTGCTTTCAATTTGGCATTAATCACAGTTCTCTCCAGAAAGTGACTTTTTTTTACTAACAATTATAAGTTTTAAGACACTTTGTAACATAAATTAATAAATAATAACTCTGTGCACCTATTCAAGACAAATTAATTTGACATTTATTCGTATTTTAAAAAATATTTATGAATATGTTGCTGCATAGTGGAATTATCGAATGAAACGACATCAGGATAATTATTGTCAAAATTACAATAATTACTTCCTCCTATTTTTGTTGACGTAATTTCCATCCAAATTTGCTGTATGTTCGTGTGTTAAAACATACGGACAACCGATCTGCAGACATTTGTCATTCGAACGTGCAACAAGTATATAATAGACGAAATGTTAGAATACAATTGTTTCTTTTCATTAGCATCTTATCTGCATTTATGTCAGCGATCGAATAATTCAATTTTCAAGCTGACTGATTCTAAAAGCGACATGTCACACATAATTAATATCGATTAATTTTTCGAGTCTCAACAAATGAAAATATTGTATAATTCGCACATTTTCTAATTAAATTCAACAAGTTCGATTTGCATAAATGAAAATGCAAAGAGCCTATAATTAGATAATAGGTATTGAATAATTATATTGATAAATTGTCGAATTGATCGTAATATCGACTAGTTAGTGTCACATGTTTAAGTGGCTTGTGTCGCTCTTTAATTACCATTCAATTTTTAACATTTAACATTTTTACGCTTATGAATAATTCATTATTGCGCATTGAAAAGTTTACTTCCAATTGATCTTTGGCATTAATAGAGAAGAAACAAATGCTTTTATTTAAGAAGATATAATCTTCTAAGAATGACATAATTTATAATCTAAGAAAAGACATGCAAAATTCTCAACGCCACAGATGCATAATTATTTATTTCATTTAAAATTTCTTATTAACGAGTTCCTACAGTAATTCTTTCTCGTTCAGAGTTCAAAAATTTCTACGAATTTTTAAGAAACAAGAATCCGCTGTGTTAAATTTGCAAAGTAACATTCCCTGCCTAAAATTCTCATTGAAACATCGGTGCTCGATTTATTAGCAGTACTGCTAATATTTATAATAGAAATTTCGAATCGAAATCCCTCGGGATCTCCTAAGAATAATTGTGGTTTCTCTTAAACCTTTTCGCCACTAGTGGCTTCTCAACGAAATAATGTTGTTTATTAATGAACTTGAGTTTACGATAAAGACACTCGTGCATGTTCTCGGAGACGATTGTGAGCGATCGAAGTCACTGTATCCACGAGATGCGCAACGTAACTTATCATCGTCATCAGCTCGAACAATTAGGGAATCTTCTGGTACGAAGATGTTCACGTAGAGCTTTCGTACGACAAGCAGGAGGCGCAGATGTGTCTTCGACTTGTCGTGGGGTCTCTGAAGAATGGAAAAGCACGAGCGGAGCTTATTGCCAGACGAATGGAAAAGCACGGGCGATCGTGGCACAACGACCAACGCCCAAATTTAACATTCTCAAGATTTAAAGAGATCGTGCATTTTTTTTTTTTTTTCTTTCATCTCATCAACGTCTAGTTAATCATTTTTCTAGTCGCGCAGAGTCGACACTTGTAAATTAAGAAGTTTAGTCAAATGTCGTGATCAACCACTTTGCAGTATGCAAATCAAATATTTAAAGAAATTTAACGATAATAGCGTTCGTTAATTATTTAACGAAAACTGATGTAGTCTCGCTCTAAACAGAGCTGTTGTTCTACCTGATTCTATTTGGCTCGTTTCCCAAGCGCGAGATCTTACAATTATTTTGGACAGTCAGCTAGCAACTCGCTATATTTATTATAGGCGGAACTGCGGCGGAGCATGATTTGATTTGATTCACGTGCTTGTTGTCCAGAAAAATTTGAAAACGTGACTCGTCTACGTCACGACGAAATAATTCTGTCATTATCTCAAATTGTATAAGATTGACTCGTTTTATTTATCTATGTGGAACACGAAAGTCAATAAATCCTAAAGCATCTCTTAAATACCTATCAAATAATTTGATACATTAACTTAACATACACACACGCGCGCACACATACACGTTATCGTATTCAGTCTAATCTAGCGCTATTCTAACTAAAGTTCTGTCGACGACTCTCGTAAAGACAAATTTAATGGACTTCACTTACTGTGCATTTATCATCAATTGCTGGTGTCACTATCTTGATTGTGCTAATAGTAATTAAACACGACCCGGTAGAATGTCAAGAATTCTGTTTGCTGGTGGTCCGCTTTGTGTGCGACAAACACAATACAGACAATTTGACAGATGTGCATACATTTTTTGTCTTCGAATCGAACAGCTTGATTAAAAAATGATGCAACAAATGCATTTTGTTTTCTCGACAATAGGTAGAAAAAGCTGCTAGAAATAAAAGGAATTTATGTCTATCGAGAGCGTTCTGTTTTCTGAAGCCTGCAAGCTTCAGTAAATATCTCAAGTAAATGAAATTTTTAGGCAAAGTGAATGGCAAGATCATATCCTCTTCACGTAGCAGTAAATCATCGGTTTGTGAAAATAACATTTTTGCGAAAATAATGCTCGTCGCGGCGGGAAATGTACCACGTTCTCGATTTATTTTAAAAGATATGTCCGTTGTAACGAATTTATGGATACGTTCTAAATCTAGAACTTTTAGTAAACTCTACATATTTAACGACAAACTTTGTAATGCAAGCATTGTGCAATTGTTTACTGTATCATATGATTATTAGTCACTGAGTTAAGAAAGTTCAAATCAAATAAAAAAAAAAAAGAAGCACAAAAAATACGGAACAATCACTTGAATCTTACTCAAATCACGTTTTTCTTTCTTTTCAGAGAACAACGGAGGCAAGGAGGGCACCGCAGATTTCGAGAAAGCCATCAAGCTATGCGGTGAGAATTATCACTCGTTAAATAACGATACATTGATTGACATTATCAATCTCGGAATTTACGACGAATTCATTTCCTTTTTGCGAGAACATGCAGTGTTGATTTTTCAAATTTTTAGTATGTACATATGTACATATGTACACCTGTATGTACTCGTGGCTGATAACGCGAGTATATAGAGTGATATATAATGTCACCTTGTCAACAATGAGCATTTAACATGATATGCATGTAACGTCACGCCGTCAACAATGTGCATATGATTAATTGATCAATGATTAATTTAATTTACGATTTTTAGGCTATGGAAAGTTCCACTATGGTTTCTTGCTACTCTGCGGTGCAATGTTCATTTGCGTTGGCTTTCAGAACGGGATAAACGCGTACATTTTACCATCCGCCGAATGTGACCTCGGCCTGACATCCGAACAGAAGGGTCTTCTGAACGTCGCCTTCCTCTTAGGTATCGAAACGATTATATATACTTTTACTGCTTCGAGAGTATACACGTTTACAACTTTCAGACTTACCATAGAGTCGCAACTTCCTCCATATCCAACAATTTTCTTCTCACTTTTTTTCAATCGAATATACGAAGATTAGTTGAGGATTTTTCTACTCGGTATATACAGAATGATGCAGCGATGATTCAGAAACTTTAAAGCTTGAAATTGAAATGTTCGATTTAGGTACTTAATTTATTTGCAAATGATTCGTCTCTCTTTAACAAAGAGTTAAATAAAACTGGGAGGCAAAGTAATCACATTTTTTCTCATTTAATATTTTATTCAGTTGCATTCATTCCAAATACAGAAGAAAGATTTAGATTATATTTTAAAAGTATAAAAGATACTGCCTACGACGTCTCAACTACAGACATGTTCGATTTTACACAGTATATACAGAATGATGCAGCAAATATTCAGAAAATTTAAAGCTGTTGAATTTAGGTGCTTAATTTATTTGCAAATGATTCGTTTTTTTTTTTTAACAAAGAGTTAAATAAAACTGGGAGGCAAAGTAATCATTTTGTTTCTCATTTAACATTTTATCCATTTGCGTTTATTCCAAATAAAGAAAAAAGATTCAGATTATATTTTTAAAAGCATAAAAGACACTGACTACGACGTCTCAACTATAGACATGTTCGATAGCACTTATTTCATTAGGAAAGTTGGAGAGCAGTTTTTTATATCACATCCCACTCGTAGCTTCTGCGACTCTAAAGCCGATCTCCTTCTCACAATTGGATATAACATTTGTCGAAGACAGGAATTGCTATAGTTTTAAAGTTCCAACTATTTAGAAAATGCGAAATTTGAATTTTCATGGTAATTAATTATATACTTTCGTGATTTTCTAACAGTCATTCTCAAGTCTTTCTCAAAAGAAAACTAGATGTTTAGTGGTACTTATTTAATATTTAATTCAACACTTATCGCAATGTTTTCATTCATTCAGGAGGAGTTATAAGTTCCCTTTTCTGGGGAGTGCTCGCCGATGCCTACGGAAGGAAACATATTCTTCTCTTCACTCTGTTGAGTGACAGTATTTTATCAATCGGAGGAAGTTTCTCTCAAAGTTTCAAGGTGTTGTTAATTTTCAGAGCGCTCAGTGGATTCTTGTAAGTGTATTACACAAATTCTACGAAAATCCATAAAACGTGATGATACACATGTACTTATAAAACGATGTAACATTATATGTTTTTAATAATATTATTTAATTATCCTTCGATTTTAGCATTGGTGCTCCTGGTTCTCTAATCTACACGTATCTCGGCGAATTTCACGCGGCGAAACAAAAATTAAAAGCTCTTTGCTACATTGGATTCTTCTGGACCGTATCATGGTTAATATTGCCTGGTAAGTTTAACTGTTTCGTTAATTTAACTTCAATACATTCAACTCAATTCATGGTTCATCCCCTTTCAAAAGAGTTCGACGTTTCCTGACTAAGTGTTGCGCATTCTTGTTCGCCAGGTTTGGCTTGGATCATCACACCATTGCCAATATCCCTTCAATTCAACGGCATGTTGTACAATTCTTGGCGACTCTTTTTGGCTGTTATTGGAGTGCCAACGTTGATAGTAACTCTGATCACGTCCAGATATCCCGAGAGTCCGAAATTCTTGGCCTCCCAAGGGAAAACGGACGAGGCGCTGGCGATTTTGCGAAAAATCTACGCAACGAACACCGGTCGCAACGAGGACGAATATCCGGTAAGCATCGACACGAAATTATTATATTTATCATAAGATTATATTTCCTACTAAAAAAGTACAATCAGAAACTGCACCATTAAATTTACCAAAAAGAGAAGAAAAAAAGAAAATTAATTATCTTATTTGATTCAAGACAACATCATGGTATATAAATATACCAAGTATATTTTTACCAAAATTGTTTTTAACTTTCCATCTCGCTATCGAACTGGGAAACGTGACGAGAATACTCGCGGCCGCTAATGACACATCGCGCTTGCCACGTGTGTTTCAGGTAAAAGTCTTGCTATCCGACGACATGATGAATATTAATAACCGTAACAGATCCTTCTCTGCGTCCACAGTGCTGATGGAATTACTGAAAAATATTTGGCAGCAGGTGCGTTTGCTTGCGTCACTGCCACTTTTGAAATACGCGCTCCTCAGTTGGACCATTTACTTTGCGAACATGTTCGGGTACGTTTCACAAATCATACTGCGAGGCACAATCGTCGGTCAGCTTTTGTTAAATTTCCGATTTGATCAGACTTGACCAAGTCCAATTGCAAATGCATTGTCTCGCAGGTATTACGGGTTCGGTTTATGGCTGCCAGAGCTGTTCAATCGTTTCGAGAACTACCACAACCTGTACCCGAATCGAACGGTAACCGTTTGCAAGTTAATCCGAGAGCACGATCTACAAGCTGCTGTCACGCCGGCGCAAGATCTTCCAGTCAACTCGACCAACATTTTAATTAACTCGACGAGCGTCGTTTGTTCCTCCAACTTGGACGAGATGGTGTTCGTCAATTCGCTGACGATCAACGCGTTTTGTTTACTGGGCAATCTCGCGTCTGGTTACTTGGCAAACCGTGTTGGCCGACGAACGATTCCAGGTACGACCTTCGAGTATTTAGATTGGAAAAGCAGATCGCTCGTGTCTTCGAAGTTTCGAATCTTCTTCCAATCCTTTTTCTTTCTTTTTTTTTTTTTTTTTGAAGATCCGAACAAGGAAAATCCGCTTCTGTCTCAGTGTTTCAATTTCTGTTTCAGTGACAACCATGCTGTTGGCCGGAATCTTTGGCTTCGTGATATATTTCGTCAACTCCTCCATGCAGATTCTCATAGTGAGCTGCATGTTCTCGCTGATGATCGTCACGGCGAATTTCGTCATCAGCTGCGTCGTGGTCGACATATTCCCAACGAACGTGGGCGCCGTCGCGATCTGCATGATGACCTGTTTCGGTAGAATCGGCGCGATCGCCAGCAACCTGGCCTTTGGGATGTTGCTCGACATCAGTTGCGAGGTGCCGATCTTTCTGGTCGGCGGTATAGTCATCTGTGAGTGAACGATCAGTACTCTTTCGACCGATCCAATCACGCCGCTCCTTTCAATAATATTCGATAATGTTCGTTTTTCAGTCGGAGGGTTTCTAGCGTTGATTCTTCCAGAGAGAAAAGGTTGAACACTTCCCGGTGCGAGATCAAGATACAATACGCTTATTGCGACGTGTGACGTTCGATTCGCTCCAATACATTCCATAACGCGATTGCATCGTCGATATTTTTGTGAAATATCAAAATTCGTGAACGATTTGCCAGATGTTCCGCAAGTCATTGTAACGGTATGCGTGTTCTGTGTGTGCACGAGTGAAGTGTGTCGTGATCATCATGTAAATACGAAAAATCTGCTGAACGAGTGAAACGAAAGATGTATTATAGAATAAGAACGAAAAAGACCATGATATTTTCGAAACGAAATTCTCATTTTTTGTCTCAACCTTCGTTCGCCACACCTCTTTTTCTTCTTCTTCTTTTTACTATTGTTTAGAATTTTATTTCTATCAGGTCACTTCGTCGTTGCTGGTTGATCGGCGGTGAGGATGGTAAAGTGTATGTAAATAATTGAAGTCACGTTAAAAATTTGCAGCTTCGTATATTTCTTTCTTTCGTAAAAATGAATAGGCGAGAACTCCGTTGCAGTTCTGTATACATAATCATCGCCGTAAGTATTCAAGTTATTCTGCCCATTATCGAGTACAGTTATATTGAAAATAGCGTTTACGAGCGTGATCTCACGGAGAGATGACTAATAATATCATATGATTTTTCTTTACAATGTCGCGCTCTTATCCAATATTCTTATTAGTCTTTGTTACACCTACTAATTTATAGTTCTCGTTACAGACCGTTAATAATAGTAATGTTAACATTGCTGGTATCGTTGTTGGCGCCATCGTACGTCTACACCGAAAGTGTCTCCAAATTAAGTGGAATACAAATCGAAAGGAAGTGATTTCTCATAAGCAAGTATAAAATTTCATTTCGTACAAGTACTTTTTGCAAAGACCAATGCGAACATCTCAATGTTACGAATGTAACGAAATAAATTTTTATCTTAACTTGTATATACTTATTTTCCTATTGGATTTGTTAATTGTCGATAATTCTAGATTGGTAGAAGAAATCACCACATTTTTTTATGTAGACAGATTACGTAGAACACTGTTTTATACATTTATCGCTGTGTAGATGTCCAAGATACACAATATTTGTTGTATATACAATATGTATACCGCTTTAATGGTTCTTCCATCGATCAAGGGAAAGTTGTAAAATGTACACAATTTCGTGATCAAAGAGCTACGATTTATTAAAAACACTTTGTATTCTCAATTCTATTGAAAGATTTCGGAGACATTGTAACTGTTCGTCTGCAAAAGTATAATAATTGGAGTGAAAGGTACGATCATTTGTCGAGAAATTTTTCAACTCAAATTTCGCCAAATTTTAATTCACACAGATGAAAATTGAAAATACAACATTTTGTAACTTACTCCCCTCGATCTAGCCACTCAAGCGAAGAACTCGGCCAACCGACCTTTTCATCCACGGTCAGTTAGAGATTTTCAAGAAAAGTTCATTGAAAATAACATTAATAATATATTACCAAAGTGTGAGATATCTAATATCATTTGTCTATGACGATGAGCTTGCTGTGTAATTCTAAAACAATATTTCGCGTTATCTTTAACAATTTGTTAAATACCTTTTTTCTTTTTATACAGACAACAAATACATATATACATAATGCTTTTTACATCGGAGCGTTAGAAGACGGTATTGAATTAGTAAAAACCTTGGAGCATTTACAAAAATTTTGTATCGAGATGCTTTTGAACAACCCTGGTTCGAATTGTTCAAATCCGCGAGTCAAGATGTATTCACCATTCAAGATTTTCTCCTTTCTACTAAACGATGTTAGTCGATTATTTGGACCTATTGTTACTTCTTTATTTACATCGTTTATGACACACTTTACCTAGATTATAATGTAATCATCGCAATGAGATTCGAGAAGCAACGAATTTTCGATAAAGCAGAGCAAAATTATTTGCAGAAATAATCTCTTCTATCCCATCGAATGCATGTTCATTCTCGTCGTGAAACTGACTTTAAGCTCTTAATTTTTTGTACATCGTCTAATTTAAATTAACTTCCCTTAGCAAATGTTAACTTCAACACTGTACCACAGGAAAATTGTTTGCAACTGTTAATCTAAAAAGCGAATATTTATTAATTCGTTTTCACAACCCATAATGCTTTTGCAACACTATAAAATACGATTTTATACAAAGCACTTTTGGGTATACGTTTATGTACAAACATGTTATATTAATAAATTTACGAATAACAAAGAAAACCTTTGTTCGTAAATAAAGGAAAGGAAATAAATCGGAAAAATCATTAAGTTATATTCGCATGTAATAACCTTTCACACATTTGGATCACTGGTTTAATCAATTTTGCTGTTAATTTTCCTATCGTGTATATTGTTGTTCTCATCGATTAATAATTTTGATCGTTTAGAAATTTACAAAATCAGTAAACCTTAATAGGTACTTATAAAGCGAGATGTACATATTCTCAAAATTATTGTACACTGACTAGAAAACATGCTATTGTGTATGTATTGCTAGTGTAAAGTCAATTCTTTAAACCCTGAAAATTTATTAAAACAAGCTATTTCTATTTTACTTTACTCGACAAACTGTGTCTTCTCTGTGCAACAGACTAGCTCAGAAATTTTTTTCTTCTTTTTTTTTTTGACGTTTTCGATGTTTCTTTAACCGATGAGTAGAGATAATTTTATTGAATGGAAATTTTGCGTTATTCTGACAATGATGATACAATTATGTAGTTACTTTTTTTTCTTCCAAAATGAAACTCTTTTTGTATAAGGCACTAGAATTATTATACGATTGGCTTTCTCGTGAAAAGAAAGAGCACAAATTTATCATTAATACTACGTGTTGATAACTTATATACACACTGTTTAAAAGGATTAGAAAATTATGTTTTAAAAATTTTAAGAAATTGTGCTATGTATTACTTATTAAATTAAACAGTTTAATAACTGTTGTACATATATCATATCGTATGTATATTTTTGTTTTCAACTCAAATAATTTTTAAAGAACTGAGAATATTATTCGTCAATCATTTCAAACAGTGTGACGAATTAAAAAATCCTGTCCTTTAGAAATCATTCAAAAAGTATCATTATCAAACTTCTTTCAACCTTGACGAAAATTCTATCAGATGAGTTACCTATAAATCTCGACGAAATCGTATTAGATGGTCATATTTTAAAATTTACTTAATAT
The DNA here is from genome assembly GCF_011392965.1 of Frieseomelitta varia. NCBI lineage: Eukaryota > Metazoa > Arthropoda > Insecta > Hymenoptera > Apidae > Frieseomelitta > Frieseomelitta varia. The sequence continues at coordinate 245,256 of NW_025110280.1, read as the reverse complement.
GATTCTTTGCTTTACGTTCGAACACATTCACTTTGCTCAATCCTCAGCGCGACTTTTATCGTTTTCTGCATAAGCGGGAAGACAAAGAACGAGTACTTTGCCTTGCGTGAAAAATTATTCGCGAAGCAAAGAGTGAACAACGACAATCGTACGATTACTCTTGGATTTTGCAAGATCGTTGACAAGGGGACAAGAGATGCTTTTTAATAATCGTTTGCACTACGCGTGCACTACGTTGTTAATCGTCTCTCTAAACGGCTAGAAAGGCACTATGTTTCACAGACAATTCCTACGGAGAAACGAACAATTTCCACCCTCTTGAAAATACAGATAATATATTTGAAAATCCTGGTACAACTGAAAACAGGATAATCTTGCCGTTTCCTTGTCCAAAATTAACTTCATTAGGAAATTGTCTCGGACAAAATACTTTTATACTCAGATAATTAGTACAATGGTTGTGAAATAATAAAATCTTAAGCGATGTTTTATAGTAAATTCAAGTTTTAAGTAACAATTTTAAGTAAATTTTAGCGTTAAGGAAGAATTTTGAAATGAAGAAGTAAAAATTTACTTTAAATTCAATCTGTTTCTTTCCCTTCCGGTTCAGTTTATCCCATTTTCCCGCTGCACCATGATTTTTGGCCCACTCTGCAGGTATATATATCTTCAAGAAGCGTTATATGCTACAATTGTACTTGCAACTACCTTGTGAAGTATATATATATATATCTTCATTTTCCTTTTCGATCGATTGCTGCAGTATTATTATTCGAATACTGCAGAACATTTCAATGTATCGACCATTTAATCGAAATATCAAAAATTTCCTTCGAGCAGGGGATAAAGTGGTCAAATACGAGTAGCATGGCAGTTAATGCTGAAATTTTATACTTCTACGTGGTTCGCATTGAAACGCGTTACTTTGTTAATTAAATATTCGTAAGATCCGTATATTGCTTTACGTTGACTACAAAGCTACGAGGAACCTCACACGTTTTGCACAGAATTCGAAAACAATCGATTGGAGCTTCTGAGTAATAGATATTTTGATCTCGGTACGTACGAGTTTTTATTTTATTTAAAGGCCACGTGTACGAAACTTTTGAAATAAACAATAGGTACGATTCACCTTAAAAGAAATTTCCTATCTGTTTGCCGAGAAATATTTTGCATAAGAACGAATTGAAATGAAAAGATGCAACAGGTAGCATCGCCAATACAACAGTAAATAAAACATATAATAATTTATAAATTTAGAAATTAAATATTAATTATTATTAACATCAATAGTACACGCTTGACATAATAATTAAACAATTAACTTAAACATTTTGAAAAAAGAACTTAAACAATTAATTTCGAAAAGTGCTTTCGCTCATACTCCATTGACGAGTAAGCACTATTTAATTTTCTTCAACAAATATAATACAAAACCGTGTAATAAATGAAACATATTTATGATAATTATATACACAAGTTTTTAGCCAATATTTTTATCAGAGGTGTTTGAATTACTTGAAATATATTTCGAATTGTTTTAAATCACGTGACACAAGTCCGCCATTTTTAAACGAAAACGAACTAACCAATAATACGGTTGACGTGAAAACGAACGACAGAAAGATAATAGAACAATTTGCATGTTAAACTATACTATAAAATAGATACGCGTGAGACACGCGTGTGCCCTCAACATTTCATAAGAATACTTACGAAATTAGTGGCCGAAACGCCATTCGTCGGGTACTACCGATGATAGATGACCAAAACACAATTTCCGAAGCACTGACACTAACTGTATCATATTTATCGCGCAAGTGTATGATCAGTTCCGCGAAAATGGATGCGAAAAAGAGTTGTTAAATATAGAATGAATTGAAGACAGAACGAACGTCATATGACGGAAAGAGAAGGAATGAACAAACGAAAGAAAGATTGCTCGTGGAGCAATTGTCGTTCAAAAACAACCCTCGCGTCGCGACGTACCATACGGAACTGTCAAAATATTCCAACTTCGTTCGCTCTAGAGGTCGCTCACCTCACTTACGTTTCAAAAACATCATATATGCTCTCGCCATTATTCTCGTTGTTAAATTAATCAATTTAAGAAATACATTTAAACACGGCTTGGCTGGTCTTTTATCGACGTTAATTTATAACAAATTTATAATAAACAATTACAATATATATATCGTAGCAATAAGTACGAAATGCTTTTAACGAACGATCGATCGATTTTTTTTCGTTCAATAAATCAAGATGTAGGTATCAAAGGATGCTATTTTTTTTTTGTTTTTTTCTGTCTCTCTATTTTATATACAAACTAATCGTTTGATTTATTCCGAAAAGAATACGAATAAATATTTCGTCCGTCAAATTGTATTCTCTCTTTAAACGATCGTCACCCAATTTATACAATTACGACCGGGTCTAGCAAAAATTTTAATTTACACACATTCAGTTACAAAATATCGTTAAGTACACCGTGAACTATACATTCTTTTCTGCGCCTGCTGGTATTATAATCAACGAGCAGAAACGAGCAAATCGTTCGTCGCTTGTTCGTAACACGTGAAGAAATTTCCAAACTCCGAAAAGGAGTTATAACACGTAGGATGCCTGTTCCTCTGATTTGCGAAATGGGGGTTATATAATTGACAAAATAAGTAAACTTACTTTTAATCGAATCTTTACGAAAGAAAATAAAATATTTATACAAATTATATGGATCGCCGTTTGTTGCGCTCCGCGTTTACCTGAACGTCGTTCCGAAAAATCGCTTTCAGACTGACCGCACGCGTTTGGTTCAATTCCAGCGATGAGCCAACCTCGACTGTGTAACAGCAAGTTAGAGCCGTGACAAAAAAAGACTATAAAAAGCAACGTAGCTGTCGTCCGAGATGAGACGACTTTTCGAAAAAAAAAAAAAAAGAAAAAAAATTATTCCTTCTTGTCTCGTTACAATTTTCATCGACGATTCTTAGGCCTATACACGGATAGGATTATACACACAGCGTATCAAGAATACATCTCCATAATTCGTTTGGTCGTTTTGAAAATTTTCACCCGAGACTAACATTTTGTTTGTTCAACGACGTCACAAACGTCAGTGTATGTATTCTTAAGAGTGCCAAATTTCGAATCTCACATACAGGCCAGAGAATCACTCCGTTATAGCTAACTACGTATATAAACATTTCTGTATACATATTAATGTGTAACATTTAAACGACAATATATCCTTCGGCGTGTCACGCGGGCATCGTGCATGCGTCCGCTTTTATGCCGATAAAAACGGCTGTTACGAAAAGAAAAATGTAACTAACGGCTGGAGAAAAAGAAAACTACTACTCGATCAGTCGATTGTGTTTTACAGATGCTTGTGTTGCGTATGAATGAATACGTATGACTGGTGGTACATGTTAAATCGTATGCACGTACATAACATCATCGTCCCGAACTCTTCACACATTCTTTCTTTCTTCTTTTTTTTTTACAGTCGTGTGTTCGATTTTTTTGTTACGCGCAAATCTGTTTACTCTGCATTACACACGCGTTCTCTTCTTCTCTACACGCTGTATACGCGCATTCGAATTTGGAGGTGGATCTTAATGAAGACTTTCTCGCGATAAAATTCGTAAAACGTCACTCACTTACGCTAATTTCTCGTTATCTCTCAAAACTGTACAAAATTAACTGAGAAAACAGTACTTTCCTTTTTAATATATAAATTTAACATTTCCTCTATGATTCGAGTCTATGAACTATTGTTTTATTAAGCATATTGTTTTGTGTCTCTCTCTCTCTGCGTACATGTACATATTTTAACAGATGGATTGCTTTTTCTTTTTCTTTCGTTTATCGTCGGTGCTTCGTAAACGCGTCCGAGAAAAAAAAAGAGGGAAGGACAAAAGAGACCTGGTTCGAACTTTTATCACAGTATCGTATTACTGTAGTACGAAGCTCTCGGGCATTTTGGTGCGAAACGTAGCTCTGGCACGCGGAGTTCTCTCATGCTTTCCTTAGATACACGCACACACACATTCGTTCTATCACTCGTCCATTGCACCACGAAGGAAGCTGGGAAGGCACAGTGTATGTACATATATGCATGTACAGCACCGAACTTTTTGATCGGAGACAACTACAGTAACTCGTGGTACACGATGTTTGGATGTCGATGAAACGTCATTATAAAATTATATACGCAGAAATACCGGCTTACAATGTATAAAATTAAGGAGAAAAATTGAGAAAAGATTTGTGAGATTCTTACAAAAATTATGTTTTCAATTATCGACTAGTTGGATGTTTGTCAAAATTCAATTAAACAGCCAATGAACTGACAAAGACATCTCCAAATCGAGAGGATTTTGATTATTTTTCAAGCTGACAAATCTTTCCTCGAGTTCGATTAAAATCAATGTAAAAGCAGGGGATTTACGCTAAAAATATTGTTACTTTAATCATAAAAATAAAAGAAGTCTTTTTTTGAAGGTAACGCTAAGTACTTTCCCTTTGATTCTGTTGGCAGTGTTCTCGTTTCTTGATAATTTAAATGGATTTCGAAAAAATCCATGCGATCAACGAGCTTTTCTTACTCTCAAACACCATTGACTAGACCTTATCGGAAGCCCAAGTTTTCTGCTTCCTTGCAGTACAATGATTAATCATAAACGAGGACATGGCCAGACAGTAAACGGACATAAAAACTTATACGATCAATACCATAAAAAAGAAATCGGCGCGTCAATTTTACTTTCGCACTTTCTGTGATTTCAGTTAATGTTGTTTATATTATGTTATTCTTAATGCAAGACACGTTAACACGTCAAGCTTAAAAAACGTTAAATACCACTGACTAGACCTAGCGGAGAACCTCCGCTTCATTTTTTATAAAATCTCATTTAACATTGTCAAGAAAGTACAATAGTATCATTGATCGATCAAGAAGGGCATTGCGATACAAAATGGTCGAGCTTTATAATAAATGATAATCGAATACCACGCGCAAACTGTGTTTCCTCCGTTCGCAGGCACAAGAATATAAAACGCTTCTGTCAAATGATTCTCATTTTTCCTCTGTTAATAAAACGACGCTGTTCCTGTATGTATGGCGGCGTACTTTGGTAAGACTGCTGGCGGCGATCCACGTCGTATGAGTATCCGTTGGCAGCCTTTGGGACGGAGCTTCGTCGTTGCTGCGTCAGTTTCACAGATCGGTCCTCTTCGGAGAACGACGAGGAGGAAGAAGAGGCGCAAACAGACGAGACTGTATACCTTTGCAACGAGTTGTAGGGATCACCTGCATGGTGCTAGGAGCACTTCGAGCCAGCATGGGCAAGAGGTGACTTCCTGTCTTGAGTACTTGGGTCCCCAGCCTTTGGCGAAGCTGATGCGGACGGAGTTGATATCGACAGGACCAGAGGCAAAGCCTGAAGTCTGATTACTCGTTCTGGTAGTACCACTGCCATATGGAAGCTGTAGAATTTTGGTATGGTCAAAGATATTCAGACAAAAGCCTGGAGGCACACGATAGACAAGTAGTGTTCTAGACTCCGGATCATCCAGAGTGGGTGAATTCACAAAAATTGGGCTCTCAGATCTGTTGTACGCCCATACACCATCTGCTTCTTGACTAAGCATCAAACCTGCAAGTAAATAATTGGTATCCTTTAGTTCCTACAAAATTCTTTTCAAGATCTTTCTCTGGAAGATCTTTTTATCACGATATACTAAATAACGAAACGAGGAAAACCTACCAAGACCAATTTTGCTTCTTGTTCTTTGGACAGCAGGTGGTGCAACGTGATTTTCAGCCAATGTTGCTAAGCAAAGACCATCGCCATCGTGGAGGGAATCGAAAACATTTACCGTTGAGGGTTCTACAGGGTAAAGACGACCTACTCTACCACCCAGTTCCCAATATGCTAATGTACACCATTCCTTTTGTCCTGTTTCATCTGTAACAGGCAAGACGAATTATTACAAATTATATATAATTACTACCATTATCGTGATTTCGAATAACTACCATATAAAATACCAAAAAAAAAAAAAACATAATGCGCCACTTCCAAATTTTATCCATTTTATAAGGATATACCAATCAAGCTGAAGAAGTCATAAATCGCAAAGCCGTAATCATTTTTTACATTACTGTGTATCTTATTCCCATATATATAAACATAATATTAAAACGATTTTACATTAAAAACAATGTAACATTGGCGACACGATATGCAAATCAAGCGCGTATGTATGTATGTATGTCGCCACACGTATATAGAGACAAATTTTAATAAACGATCGTTTCTCTTGTTAACTCCTCTTCACGAACCCGAAGGAACTTGTATCCAACGACTGGTAAGTTTGTTAATTGAAAGTTCTCGATAGCGTGGGCATCAAAGAATTTAATCTACCGTTTTTATGAAGAACTTCCACGAAACGCGATACACAGGCGTGCCACGGAACGAGATGAGATCTGTCATTAACGAGGAGTCTTTCTTTCTTTCTTTCTTGGTAAAAGTGTCCATTCGGCGAGAGGCTGCGGGCGTACGGGCGGTATCATAAAGGACTTGTCGCCGGAAAGTCCCACGTGTCTCGACGGCCGTCGTGGGGATGACGACGGCGCCAGATTCGAGAGTAGACAAGGAGAAAGGAAAAAGAATACGCTGCGGCGCAGAATGCCAGAAGTTACACATATTTATGGGAGAGGATACGATCGAGAGGAACTTTCGGCTCGTCAACTTTAAAATCGTCAGGACTTTTCTGCAAACGCAAATTCTTTTCATATAGATATATTTAAAATATAATATTTAAATAAAATATTACAGTATTCAAATAAAAGAATAAATCATAGTTTTTCTATGTATATATATATATTAGTACTTTAGTAGTATTGTATAGTACTTGGTTATATAGCAGTATAGTAATACAATATAGTAATATAATAGTTATATATATAGTTATACTATATTGTATTTTAATTATATTTAAATATAGTTAAAATACAGTATTTAATACAATATTTATATATATTAACTATATTTAAATATAGTTAATATATAGTATTTAAATATAGTTAAATATAGTTAATATATAGTATTTAAATATAGTTAAAATACAGTATTTAAATAAAACAATATCATGGTCTTTCTCTCTTTCTCTCTCTCTCTCTCTCTCTCTCTATATATATATATATATATATATATATATATATGTATGGCCGAGCAGATATACATGAGAAAAGAAATTTTTAATGCGAACGACAAAGTATTTGCTCGGCAACTTTCTATGTCAATAACTCAGATAAAAAACGTGGTAAAAGAACTGTCGTCTATCGGTCGGTGATGCTCGATTTAGCCATCGCGAATATTTACCAAATCGTGTTTATTTGGTTCGTTTTAGCCGATGATTAATGGACACCGGTTCGACATTCAAGGGGATATCGGGAACGCCTGGCAGCGAGATAAAAGGACGCGGAGAGCCCGCAGGTGGAGTTGATTGGCGCCGTTTTATCAGACGGTTCTTTAAAAAAAAGCGAACATCGAAAACGCTTTTAAATATGCAAAAACACGGAGAACGAAACGGGGCTCGACCAATAAATCGATCGTAACTTTTTTGCTATAATTAACGTGCCACCGCGCAACACGTTGACGTCCGAACCTATCCTAACCTGTTCCTGGATCGGGAACGTGTTTACGCCATCTTTCAACGGCACAGCGAACTTATCTCACTCCAAAAGCTTCCCAGCGGTAGGTAAAGTACCTTGTTCAATTACCGCCGTCCGCGTAATTTCCAATCGAATCGTGGCGATCCCGTTGTCGAACGGGATGAATTTTAAAAACTGCTCGCGGCGAGGCAAGGGGAGCCTTTCGTCCGAGATAGACGGTGAAAGGCAACGAGAAGCTTGGAGATAACGAGAAGGATCGGCAGCGCGACGAGACTCGGTGAGACCGGTCATTCCGCGCGGAGGCTGAATTTAGAGGTTAAGAGTCAGGAAGAAGAGAAGGCGGCGGTGGAACACGGGTGTGTCGAACAGTACACGTTCTCTAGTGTGGAAGGGGAGGGAAGGAGGGAGGTAGAGCAGGGGCGGGGCCCCTGCTTCCACCACACACAGATAAAAATAGATATTACGAGTTTACCGCGGCGCCAAGATTGCGGGGTATCGCGACGATTACGTCATCGGTAGTAGCGCGAGTGGTTGGAGCAAGGACGCTTGTCGCGGTCGTCGTCGTCGTCGTCGCGGCGAATCACGAATTTTTGTGCCCGTCTACGAGATCGTCCACAGCCAGCTTTTCAACCCATGGGGCTCGCCACGATCATCTAAGGTTGGCGGACGTCAATCTTAACTTCTTGCGCTAGTAACTAGTAACTGGTTGACGGACCATAACGAGTGACCAAACCGTATAAATATAATTCGTCATCTTTTTGAATTCATCGGTACATCGCTGGATAGAAATTACTAAGAAGTAATAAATTTATTATTTGTTTTTTGCCTGGGGGTTGTACTTAAGTATACTTAAAACTGAGGAAATATTGCAATTTTGAGCTAAAATAGTGGCACGTCGTTCCAGTGCACAACGATTCTCAGTGAATCGCGTTCCTTTCACAGTCCCTTTCTTACGCATGTATACCGATAGGAATTTATCGTTCTCTGAAAGTCGATGTCTGATCGAAGCTTAAAACACAGTCGAGATTACACACGTGTTCTGAGAATACGTACACGTGATATTTAACGTCGATTTTTTGTTAGTCTTTCCTGGAAGGGAAATGAGATTTAACTGACAATCGCGATGTGTTTCTTCGCGATTGTCACGAAACAGTTTTCTTTTTTCTCTTTATTTAATAAAACAGATTCAAGGATCAGTTTCCTTTACTACGCGTAAATTACTTCCGGATAAAGCGAACATTGCAACAATTTCTTGTATACAGTCTGCTGCTCAAATTAAATCGATGATTCGACGAACAATCACGCTATTTGGGAAATTTTATTACTCGTAAAATATGTATTTTGGTATGGAACATTTTATTCTCAAACTATTCTATCCAATGTGTGTATGGCAAGCTAATAACACAAGTAATAAATTCAAGGAGGCGAAACACTGTGATGTCTGAATGGGCCAATTATCTGAATCACTGAATCAGCAATATGCTAATTACACGTGACAAAATTATTTCACAACACTGACATAAGATAGCATACCGTATTGTAATATACATCGATATCGTGCAAATATCAATGGATAACATTATCGCTATAGTTTTGTTTTGTCACTGCGATACATATTATTTGCAAAGTAAAATAAAAAAAAGAAAAAAATCCTATTAGAAATTGTCGTGTTAAGCTTGTCTTAAATCTAGAAATGCACAATACGAAAATCACGGCGTGTTTGTCAAATGAATCGTAATAAAGTTTTATTAAGAATTCAATTGTTTGGCCTGCAACGGCCTAATGCGTTCCATTACATCACAACGTTCATAAATACTGTTTGCGTTCATTCCAACTTCAACTATCAATAATTCAGCGGCTATTCAACATTTGTGCTTGTCATTATTGAGCCTCGCATGCCGAGATCAGTTTTATCGATTACCAACGGCGTTGTAAGACTATCGTGGAAACAAAATATGAGTACAGAAGCACTCTTACGAAACGAACTATTAACCCTTAATTACTTACTCGCAGATATTCGTATTTTTGCCATTACCGCAGCCGTGCAGTGTCCGACATTACTGCTATACATTGGCATCGTTCTCGCAACAGAACGAATTAATAAATCCACTAATATTTACAGGATATTTATTAAACTATCGCGTTACAGTTTGTTTAACGCTTCAAACTTTCAAATATCGTGAACCTCGTTTAGAGTTTCCAAGTTTCAAATTTCATTAAAAAAAAAAAAAAAAAAAAAAAAAAAAACGTGATCTATGATATGTAAGAATTAAATATTTTCAAGCCAAGACGAGAATGTCTCATAAACAACAGGCCACGAGATAGTAATAATCGCACGATGATCACGGGCTACGTGTTGATTCGATGCGTGGTAACCGACCACGTAAAATATTATGAGCTGTACAAGCTCATTCGCCGCGTTTGCAATAAAGCTGTACCCTTCTAGGTGATAAATGGATACTTAATCCTGACGTCTCGCCAAGATATAGCCTACTAACATCGCAAGCTTCTGTCTACGTTGCTACTGAATGTCCTTATCCTACTTTAACATTGTTTTCGCCCTTTCGAGGCTTCTACTCTTAACAATCTCGTTTCGTTTAGTTTCTTATTATGGTTATATCGTTGTTCAACTCTTCCTAAATTTCAATTCTCAAATTTCAATTCTCGAACGAGACATTTTCGCGTGTCCAGTATCACCGAGACAAATAGTTTCCTTTCTTACGACGTATCTCTTTTTTTTTTCTTTTTTTTTTTTTTTTCTACAATTTGCGTGCGGTTGTCAACGAAGCCTGACAAATTACAGGCTAATGAGCTCGTGCATACTGTCTTGAACATTCACATCGCGTCTCGGACGCGGCGAGCGACTCTGGAAAATTGAAAGCAAATTGTGCCCTGTAATAAAGCAATTCTGGCCGGTACACTGAAGATCACGATAAAAGAGCAATTGTGGAATTCAGCTGCAGCTTGCAGTTAACTGTCCTCGTTTGTGTACCCGCGGCACTGCTGTATCATTTCACGTCCTCCGACCAGATTATACGTCTAGCGATTTTACTTGAAGGACCGACTTCCGTTTAGAGATATTCCAGCGGTGGCTGCGGTGAAAAAAAAAAAAAAAAAAAAAAAAGAAAAAATCCTCGCGACGAAACGTTTTATAGAAATAATCGAGAACAATTTACTTTTTCAGACCGCAGGTTGAGAACGTTGCATACTTCGCGCAGTGTACATGCTTGTACTTCGTGCCTCGAAACACGGTTATTTTTGCACACTGCGAGAACACGGTTTCCGCGCGACCGCTACAGCTACTTATGGCAATTGGTATGCAGCCGGGGAGAGATCGATTCCTTCGGGTGACTCGCGATCGTTCACGATTTTCTGCACCGTTAGGAAAATTTTCTGCGCCCGAAACGAGACAGGCCACGGATCACACGAGGTCGATTGATTATGAATCGCGCGTTGCGAATCGTCTGGCAAAAGACGACGAGAAAGGAGGCTAGTGTATTTAGTGCTCCGCGAGGCCACGAAACCGTAAATGCCACCGGCATGAATTTTCTTCAGGCTTATATCATAACCCTATTCTCTCTTCACTCAGTCCATCATTTCTCTCTGTCGTTAATCAGGAGGATTGTCAGTGATTAGTATATCGACGAGGGACAGATATTTCAATCGAGATAAGACACGAGTGATTCGATGAAACTACGTATGCACGGGGATCCTGTCTCTTCGTTCGGCTGAAAGAAAGGAGAGCGAACCGCTTCTTATGTCGAAGAGGCGCAAGTGGCTTTCCACGAAGCAATTAACAGCGCGCGGCGCGACTATTTCCGACTATTTTCGTGAAGCAGCCCACCTCTCTTTTGGTCGGTTAGAAAGTCTTCCGATTCGAGGGTGTCGCATCGGGGGGTATAAAAAGCTGCGAGTTCTCGTGGCGCGAATTCGCAGAAACGGCTGTAAATCATTGCCGGCGAACGGAGAAGGAAGATTCGTAGGGGGTAAATAACGGCTGCTAATAAATTCGGCGGTCGACAAAAGAGGGAAGGAAGAGGGAGAAAGCACGTGGCGGCGTCGAAATTAGCCCGGAGCCGCGTCGAGATCTTTGCCAGAAGTCGAGGAGGAGAACCATCCGATAAATTGAACCCGATTTGTTTATCGATATCCTTCCCTTTACCAGCAGAAAATTCGACGAGTCGATTTTGGCGAGTCGCCAGACAGCCTTAGTTTTATCAAACGATCGAAAGCACGCCGCAACAATCGTGATCTCTGATTTTCGAGTATGTATGTATATATGTGTCCACACACTTGACATTGTTGAAACAGCTATCGAATTACAAATTTAAATGCTCTTAATATTAATATTTTAATTTTAACGATTTTAATATTTTGATTTTAATAATTTTAATATTTTTGTTTTAATATTTTAATTTTAATAATTTTAATAATTTTAATATTTTAATTTTAACAATATTTTAATAATATTTTAATAATTTTAACAATATTTTAATATTTTAATAATTTTAACAATATTTCAATAATATTTTAATAATTTTAACAATATTTTAATAATTTTAACAATATTTTAATAATTTTAACAATATTTTAATAATATTTTAATAATTTTAACAATATTTCAATAATATTTTAATAATTTTAACAATATTTTAATAATATTTTAATAATTTTAACAATATTTTAATAATTTTTACTATCTTTTAATAATGCAGACGTTACGTTGTCCAGGATAGGATGTGTAATCTCTTAATTCAGCAGCTTGTTTCGATTTTTGATTCGCGTACATTAAAGAAGAAAACAAATTTCATAATTACGATATGACACGGGCGATTCAAATTTCACGAATCGTAAACTCGGAGTCTGTCGGTATCGGCAATTGCGAAACTTGGAAGAAACCTCGAAACATCTGTTTGAATTCGACGCGCACGTATTGACAAAATTGTCACGAAGCGATCGACGAAGCTCGATCAGAGGGAATTAAAAGGGAATTAAACACAGCCGATTCTCGGCTCTACGAGTTTTCTTCCGCGATTAACGGTTATCTGTTCCCTCCACGTCGTCCTGATCGTGAAATCACAGATCCCCAGATGATGCCTCCAGCTGATAAAGCCAACCCGCTGCTTGCCCGAGATAGTGCATCGTCGAGTTATCGTGGAATATTTCGAAATTCTCACGACCTACAGGAACAGCCTTGGCGATAAACCTACAAATCCGCATTGTAAAACGTGTTTCATAATCTCACCAGCTCTATCTATTAGATTTCTTCTTTCTATTATCTTCCAAAATAACGTGTCGTTACGTTAAATTAATTTATTGTAGCTAATAGTCTCCGCAGAAAGTGACTTTCACCTCTAATCTAAAATTCCTTAACGAATCCAAAATTTTGAATTTTCTATTTAACAAGAGAATGTGTTTGATCAAATACATCGAGTCTAAATACTAAATGAGGTTCGTTCATTATTTCTGTCGAACGAGAAACACAAAGTACCAAAGTCGTAATTACTTGCAAAAATTTAAATGGCGACAATGTTTGTACGAAAGTTTCAGAAGATTTAAGATAAACAGCGTAGATAAATCTATCAAGATCGCCAAATTGATTCTAGTCAGTTGATACCAACCAACAACTACATTTACCAAGACGAAACGATAAAACGTCTTTAAAATTACCGGACGACATTTAATAAATATTGCGCGCATAGTATGTTGGATCTCGGTGTACAAATTCCCCCTGACTGTTGCTTGATAGATAGACTCTGCTTATAATTAATTAGCTAATTCGCACGTTCATCATGTAACACGATACTAAAATATTCCACTGAAGCAACATTTCACCGTACGTTTCTTTGTACGATACTCGCAACCTGCTAATCCTACGTTTATTTTTCCCCGATCGCGAGGAAAACAAGCATCCAGCGTGTTTAATCATAATTTTCATTCGCAAATAGAAGAATTACAAATAAATTACGCTCGATTGCAACAAGTCTAACATAATACTGGAAAATATAGTGTAGCAACAGCGGAAAATCATACGGCACTACTGAAAGAGTTGAGTAGATAATTCCCTTATGGTCGGACATTCTCAGTAACGAAGCGTATAGAATAATAGAGCAGAGAATTCTGCTTTGACGTTCTTCTTGAATCTGAGGCTGTCGACGCAATTAACAAAAATGCTTCAGAAGAAATGTACTTCTTTGTCGAGTGACATCAGTTTCTATCATGGAAACTCTTATATTGAGTCACACTCGACGTTTTTAAATTGCCAAAAAAAAAAAAAGAAAGGAAACGTCTGGAATGGTTTCAGCGATTACACGTGCATGATCGTGTGTGCGTTGCACGCATTCTGCGTTGGACAGAAAACAAACGAGTGGTAACGATCCCGCCGATTCGATTCTCTCTGCGCAAAGGCGTTGGATAACTCCGATAATTTTCATTCGTTTCAGTAATAATTCTCACGGTGTAACGTTCGCTATCGGCCGGAATTAACCGCGATTTACTGGCGGAGGCTCGGGCAAAAACAATACACGGCCAATTTGTGCTGTTTGCACGCGTGCATCGTACCGATATTATTGGCACCCGTTGCTCGAGATATCGATTTATCGCGCGACTCGCGATACCGCAGCTGGAAAATCTTAGCACAGGCAGCGCCTATAATGCAAAAGTTTAGTGGCACTTGTGGATGTAAAAATATAATGCGAAACAAATGGATATAGCACAGTGTAAAAGTTAAATGGTATTTATGGATATAAAAATATAATGTAAAATAAATGAATATAGTATAATATAGTATAATATAGTAATGAATATAGTATAATATAGTATAATATAGTATATAGTATAATATAGTAATGAATGTATGGTACAATACAGTATAATATAGTATAATATAGTAATGAATATGGTATAATACAGTATAATATAGTATAATATAGTAATGAATATAGTATAATAAAAAGTTGAATGGTACTTATGGATATGAAAACATGAAAAGTTAAATAATATTTATTGATATAAAAATATAATGTAAGATAAATGAATATAGTATAATAAAAATAGAAAATGCCATAGTGATTGGTTATTTTTGTGAGTAACTTTCACCAGGGACCAATTAATTCTTTGAATGAAAATCAGATTATTGTGCTGATAATGTTGATCCATTGATAATTGATCACGACACTGTAAATATCTTGGTCTCTTTTAGATTTCATAAAATTATAATTATTTCCAAATGTAATAATAATAATAATAATAATAATAATAATAATAATAATAATAATAATAATAATAATAAGAGGGTGTCCCAAATTTTTAAACGTTTAAACTCGGGTGTTTTAAGGGGGCTGACACGTCAGGAAACGTAATGCACTCTTATCTTATAATTTAATAATATTCTGCAAATTCATCGAGTGTAAAGTTTAACAATATAGATTCGAGAGTTGCGGATGAAATGTTGAATTAAAATTGGTCCCTAATGGGTCAACGTCACAACGTGTTCAACTTGAAAAATTCTATCACCTAAATTAAAAGAGAGAGAAAGAGAGAGAACGTGTCCTAAAGGATTTTAAGCGAGAGTATATTTCAAAAATTAAAAAAGTTTACGCGGAAACGTTCCCCGCCGACGCGTTTTATCCGAAAAGAGCACGAAGATCGTAAGATGAAAATTCTTCGGCCGGGGAAAAATCTAATTGCGCGAGCCCCGCAACGTAGCAAGTATCGGGAATACAGCGTTCTAATAACAGTTTCAAAGAAGCCACGGCGTGCTTTAGACTTTAGTCACCGGCTCGCTTTATCGCTGATAATAGTTTAATTGTTAAACGAAGTTCCGTAAAGTTGCCTCGCTGGCTCGTTTCTTTCTTCTATTTCCCTCTCTCTTTCTCTCTCTCTCTCCTTTCCCCATCCCTCAGCGTGAAGGATAGCCTCCCCCGATAACGCCTGGGAGCAGTCGCTTTCGCGGTGCATCTGTTTTTTAATTTAAACTTTCGCCACCAGGATTTCTCCGATTAGAGGAGTTCGGGAATCGAGCGTTGCCAACTTTTTCAACGATTTATCGGGCTTCCTGGTGCTCGTTTCGCCCGTGTTTGCCGCTGCCTGCTCGCAAAACTCTCACATCCTCCTCAGAGAATTATTTTCTTCAGTTTACTTTACACATGGATCTGTGTGGTTTTTGATATGTTGCACATATTATAAATATATTGTGTATATTACATATATTGTACATATTATACACATTATATATATTGTATATTACACATATTATATGTACTGTATATGTTATACATGTTAGGCTTATTGTACATACTACACGTATTAGATATATTCGAAATCATACATGTTACACATATTGGCCAGATTATACGTATAATATAATATATTATACTGTAGTATAGAATATAATATTCCAGTATATACTATAGTATACTATATCTATATTATAGTATCTACATAGAAATATAGTTTACTACAGTCTACTATAAAATATATTACACTCTACTATAGAACTGTATATTTTACAGTATAATATTTTTATAATTTCTGCTTTCTACAGTGTAATATATCATACTTGTCCATTTTTCTAATATATCATACTAATATAGTATAATGTATTTATAGATAGTATATTATAGAGTAATAGTATACTAGTATAGTATAATGTATCTATAGAGCGTAGATACATACAGTATATTATAGAGTATAGTATACTAGTATAGTATAACGCATCTATAGAGTATATATACATATAGTATATTATAGAGTATAGTATACTAGTATAGTATAACGTATCTATAGAGTATAGATACATACAGTATATTATAGAGTATAGTATACTAGTATAGTATAATGTATTTATAAATAGTATATTATAGAATATAACAGTCTACTATAGTATATAAATTAAAAATATATTATAATATATAGTACGTAGTACGTAGTACTATAACCATAGTATATTGTACGTATAATATGCCTAATATCTGTAGCATTAATATAAGTGTAAAAAGCAAAATTATAATACGTGTTAATATACGTTTGCATAGTACGTAAAATGTGTATAATAAATAACGTCTTATAAATAAATAAATTACAATATCACGCTGCAGTATAAAAATTGCAGATGTATCGTAGAATGTATTTTATATATTACTTGAATTTGCCATTTGAACTCGTCAGCCGAAGAAATTCTTACGCCAGCGTGACAAACATCTCTGAAAAACGACTCGACAAGGAGTAACAAACGGTGGATCGCGGCAGTTTCAAACAATAGCCGCCTGCAGGGAACATAATGATATGCAAATAAGTAGAACGATGGAGAGGAGCCAACGTCTTTATCGGGTATGGCGATTGCCTGCGTGCGAAAGCGGGTTCTTCGTCGGTGACTGGCCGTCGTAAATAAAACCGGCGCGGTGAAATTACAGTGGAGCGTAACGGCGTAATACGCTCGATGTACGGAGAACGGAGAAAAATGACTGACTCTCCTCGGTAGGTTACCGTTTCTCCCCCGTTTCCGGCAGCGGCCCCGGATCGCCTCTCTTTTCTTTCTTCTCATGAACTTTTCGTCTCGTCGAGCTGTCCCAAGCTTCCTGACACAGTTCCGCACTGAATTATCAACGCGCGTGTATTACAATCATGGCGAATGATCTATTGTGCCATTGTTTTATTTCACACAGTCTTTACAATATACTGAATATATATTATACTGATGATTTTATGGCAGATGATTTTCTGTGCGATTTTCCGCGGTATTGTTTCATGGAACACAGTTTTTATTGAATACGTGTATAATCCAGTGCATGTGTGTGATATAATATGCCATGGTTCTAGTTTCGGTAGATGATTTTTTGTCTTATTGTTTCACTGAAACTTCCACTTTTTTTTTTTTTTTTAATGATATGTGTAGTATAGATACTATACTGCAGCAATCTATACTGCTATATATACTGTACTATACTCTACTATATGAACACTAAAGACATATAGTATAGATACTGTACTATATGATACTATATATATACTAGTATACATTAGTATATATTAGTATACTATAGTGATATAGACACTACAATATAGTTCACTATACTGTGGTATGGATAGTATAGTATTTTGTAATATAGATACTATAGTATAGTATAGTATACTATAGTATAATATAGTACAGTATAGACACTATAGTGTAGTATACTATAGTATAATATAGTACAGTATAGACACTATAGTATACTATTCTGTAATATAGATACTATAGTATAATATAGTACAGTATAGATACTACAGTATAATATAGTACAGTATAGATACTATAGAATAATATAGCACAGTATACATACTATAGTATAATATAGTACAGTATAAATACTATAGTATAATATAGTACAGTATAAATATTATAGTATAATATAGTACAGTATAAATATTATAGTATAATATAGTACAGTATAGATACTATAGTATATTATAGTATACTATAATTACGATAAATACTATAATATAGCATAGTATATAATAGTATAGTATAGTATAGAACAGTACTATAGATACTATAGTATATTATATTATAATACTAAATTTCGTAAATAATCTGTGTTACTGTTTTACCCATTTCCACGAACATTTTAGAATATTTAAAATAATGAAATAAGATAATTGTCATTGACAAAGGGATTTAAACTGGACAGAGTGAAAAATTTGCTCTTACTGCTCTTGCAATGTAACATCCACCATCGTAAAAACATGAGATTGAATGCTCATCAGAGATTAATGTATCACAACGATACACCGATTAAGTATCCGAAGCACACGTGTTCATAAATAAGCGCACGCTTATTCGAAACCTTCAGACTTTCTGGAAAGTAGATCAGGAAAAACCAAGCATACCTCTCCTTTTAAATCACCATCGACGAAATTACCATATACGTGTACATTAACCGCTAGAGTTTTCAAAAAATGGGGAAAAATAGAATTTCAAACGGCAGAATTTCAACTGCCGGGCACCTTGATCGTGCATGCACCCCTCGTTCGGTCCACCCTCCCTCTCTCTCCGTCGGTCGTGCATCTGACGACAGGAAGATAGAGACAGGGTGAGAGAGAAAGGGAACGTTCATCTGAACTGGCGTAGGGACAACGAGGGAGGTTCTCGTTGTGTCAGACTGGGGGATCGTTCGATCTGTGGTAGTTGGTTTCGTAGCCAGGGGGCCCTAGGACGCAGGGATTGCCACGATCTTCCGTTACACGTTGGCCGAGGGCGTGTGTACCGATTTACAGCCAACAGTCACGGCATCGGCAGTCCACGCGATAGCTTGGCGTCTTCCTTTACGTACGCCGCGCCGCTGTCGTAAATAAGCCGTTATCTGCGACGATTTTTCCACCATTTTCGCGCCCTGTCGTGATAAATCACACGCTGCTACGTTTTCGGGGTCGTCGTCGTAATTTCTTCCTTCTCCGATGATCTCGTTTGCCAGAAAGAGTCTCGGTTTGTTTGTTCGATCAGTCGGACGACGTTCCGTGAAATTTATCCAACCCGTAGGAATCGAAGCTTTAACCCCTCTTGGCGCTGGCAAACTGGTTCGCGGACCGTAACGAGTGACCGAGTACAATACAGTATTCGTCGTTTGGATAGAAATTGTTAAGAAATAATGTAATAACTTATCATTCGTTTTCCCTAGGTTACATCTAAATGTAACTTAAAACTGAGAAAACATCGCAATTATCGGTACAATGTTTGCGTGGCACGTCTCGACGACAGGAATTCTTATGTTTAGTCACACTCGACGTTTTTAAATTGCCAAAAAAAAAAAAAAAAAAGATAATTGAAAAATAATTTGGAGTGCAAATGGTTAAGAAAGCAACGATTCTTGTAAAAATCGTGAATTCCAAGATAAATTCAAGAAAGAGGAAGTATCAAGTTAAGAATTTATAGACTATGGCAAAAACCAACGTCAAGGATGAATTCAACCGACTATGGACAACATTAAATCGAATGAAGATTCAGAATGTATTAGTTAGCTTAACCAAGAAAAGAAAAAAAAAAAACTGATTCGATTAAGGACAAAACACGCTAAAATAACTCATAAACATCTAATTAAAGAAGACTGACTCTTCCTTTTGCAATAAATGTGAAAAATCTGTCACAGCTCACATTCTGTACGAATGCATGAAATTTGAGTGGATTTCATCTTTGCCTTGACTTTTCAAAATCATCCGAGAATCATCACTTGATGGACATAAACCTATACTACAAAATACACATAAGTGATTATTAATAATCGATATGTCGATGCGAACTTCAAACCTGTACAAGAAAAAAAGAAAAAAGAAAAAGAAGTAACACTGTCACTTTCTTCTGACCGAGGAGAAAAAACTCTTGATTTACTTTACGTAAGCTTCGAACAATTGTCGGACAATGATTCCTAAAAATTTCAATCATCTTTGTACCTATCCGTTTCGTGGAACAGGGGAACACTCTGAGTACACGGCTCAACTCTCCGCACAGTCTATTACGAAACCAAGCCAGTCACAGCGAGAAAGAAGAAGAAAAGAAAAAAAAGAAAAAGTCGCATACTTTCTCGCGATTCCGGAGCAGAGGTCGATCGTGAATGAAGGATCGCACGCATCGAGCCGTGCGACGACGAGCGCAAGCCGTCGAGTGTGTTAATGTGTTTTTCCCAGTTGGGTCAAACACCCTAGGCTTAGATAAGGTTCCCAACCTTGGCACGGCCAAGCCGGCTAACTACTTTACGTATGTAGGTGCGCGTGTACGCACGATGCACACGGTCGTAGTCATTACACGCTCTGCCATCGAGAAACGAAGAATCGCGAGGAATGCGAGAAGAAATAGTATTATACTGTTGATATATGTAATTGTTATTAATAGTGAGTGGCTGTACGTTGTTTCTCGCGCGATAACGTGTATCGTAAATACATCGAAATTCTCCACGGCCCGGTTCTTAACCTCTTGCGCCGGAACGACATTTGGCCCAAAGTTGCAATGTTTTCTCAGTTTTTAAGTATATCGAAACGTATAACTCGGGCAAAACAAATAATAAATTTATTACCTCTGAATAATTTCTATCCAGTGATATCGTATCAACGAGCTCAAAACGAAAACGACGAAATTATCGTATATACGGTTCGGTCACTCGTTATGGTCCGCAATCAGTTGCCAGCGCAACGGGTTAAACGAGTTGTTAACCTCGTCACACACGTCGAGAACATTTGGCCCAAAATTGCAATGTTTTCTCAGTTTTAAGTATACTGAGACATAACCAAGGCAAAACAAGTAATAAATTTATTACTTCTTAGTAATTTCCATCCGGTGATACACCGATGAATTCCAAAAGAAGACAAATTATTGGATTATTGGTTTGGTCACTCGTTATGGTCCGTGAACCAGTTACCAGCGCAGGAAGTTAAAAAGGGCAAGATGTAATAATATTGATCTTCTCTTCGTTTAATTTAATAACATCGAGCTCGATAATTATCGAGTACAATATTGCTAACACTAGAACTACCAGGGTGCTCAAAATGACCAATTTATAATTTTTCACGGGGAGGAAATTTTATATATATATATATATATTTATACAGGGTGGCCACTGAAGAACTGAAGGGTTTGAAAAAGTCACAGCTTGTTTATTTTCAATCTTTGTTTATCTGCGAGCGGGATAATGGTGGTCATTTGAGGGATGTTGCTTTTCACACACGATACTGAAAAGAATCCATCAGTTTTATATCCAAATGAAATAATAAAAAATTAGGAAAGCATGTGTTTGGAAAAGGTTATTTCTGTTTTACATCATACGATCTTTCAGTGATCACCCTGTGTAAGTATACTATTGTATTTTCACAGACTCGAATGATTTCTAGTAAAATGTACAAATCCTTTCTCTGCTATAAATCTTACGCTTCGATCTTAGTACAGAAAAGTATGAATCTTACGTTAGTACGAATTCTGTTCGTGGAACACGTGTACGCCCACAGAAACAAACAGAAACATACTGGACCTTTCGTTTCGAAGTGAAAACTAAAGGTGAACTTTCACCGGCCGTAAGGTCTGCAAGGGTTGACGGTTGTTCGCGTAGAGATTTCGTGGAACTGTTGCGAGTGTGACGGTGGTACAGTTGGAGCAAGAGCGTGGCAGAAGCGAAGAAAAGACGCACGCACATGGTCGGGTTGCATGGTAAAGGTAAGCAGTAAAAGCAGTGGCCATGTCGCGTATATATATATATATATACACATATATATATACATATATATCGGCGTCAGACATGACCCTTGTCCTTCAAACGGCCTTTCTACGACCGTGTGCCTTGGTGTAGGTATACCATACGTGTCGCATACCTAACGACACGCGTAGCACACCGAGAAAGCCGGCCACCGACGATAAACTTCTGATTGTTTGCCTTTCGATCTACGTGCCTGTGTTTTTGCCGCCTGCACGCCTCTGTATACAGACTGTATCAAAAGATTGTAGGAAGAAAGAGCGAGTTTTTAGTAAAACACGCAAGGATTTAGTAATTTTTCATTTAAATAACGACTCCAGGTGGCGTCAAATGGCGTGATACACATCGAGTATTTTTTTCCTTTTCTTTTTTTCTTTAGCTAAAATTTAGCTAAGATCATTCAATTTTAGATAGAGAATGATAAGACGCGTACGCTGAGTTAATCTTCCTGGTATACTGTAAATCTCCGTTATTAATTTTGTTATTAATTAGTATCTTCTCAATGTATCGAAATTTTAGATGAAAGGTGCGATAAAACGGCGCGCGGGATTAGGTTTCTTGCGATCCATCACACACTGAGAAACTTCTGTTAAGTTCGTTTGCAGTAGACTCGATATTATATGATAAGGTGATGATCCAGTGAATAATCCTCTTAAAAATCGGGGCTCTGTTACTCGCAGTTCGATACGATAAAAAATGGCGCCTGAAGACTTTCATTTATTCTGAGTTTACTTAATTATTCATAATCTGTTGTCACGAGGTCTTAGAAGTGACAAATAATGCAATTTGGTAAATTTTTTTTTAAGGGATAGAAACCGATATGACAGATAGAAAAATGTCCCTCCGATTGGCATGTTATGTTTATAGATATATTTTCTACGATATACCTATAAAGTTTGCGCGCAACGTTTCGCGCAGCTCGCGTGCAACAAGTTGAATCTGCGAAATTCAAAAACAAACGCACGATAAATACCGGTGGCTCAAGATGAAGGATCAAAGCCATGGAAATTCCATTTGTCTTCAAATAAACTTTATCGATACGCCAACTTCCACGTTCTTCCAAAATCTCTTATATATGTATATGTGTGTGTACAATATACACATACAATATATATAATATATATAAAACATGTATAGAGTAACCTGAAAAAATGATAAAATACACACTAGCTCGCGAAAATATTTTTCGATTGTGCAGAGACTACAAGATATTACTATACCTGTATTTTACAAAAGTGCGTAATCAGTCAATCGTGTGCTAAAAAAAAATACCACACGACGTATCCACGTTGTACGCCAATTTTACGTCCGCAAATAAAACACGTAACTCGTCGTTTTCACGTTTCGACACTCGAAACGCCGAAAATGCTTTACATAATACGCGCGCGTATGTCAACGTGTGAGAACGTTGTCTGTGGTAAGTACCGGAGAGTATGTCTCGGCGCGAAAATCGACTCGTAACAGAGAGTTCCAGGCCACGAAAACCAGAGACTGTAAACCGAAATAGTTTGAGGTTTAGGTATTATACCCAGAGACTGAAACCGAAATATTGTGAGGTTTAGGTATTATACAGTATGTATTTGCTCACATATTAACGTAATATAACCGCTATTTGGGAAATCGGTTTTAATACCGGTATAAGACAGTCATATCGGTGTTTTCATACGTATTTTATTGGTATTTGATGTCCACAATGGTAAAAATACCGAAATATATACCGATACGGTACCGCTTTACCGACGAAAACACATTTTTCATTTTCTACGTACAGTGACTCTTATTAATACTCGGACATCGTGCTATTCAAAATATTGTTGTGGATTTCGATTGTTTATAATAGTAAATTTGGATTAATTTTTTAATAATATAATACAACATTCATTACAGTTTATAGTAACATAAATTTTATTTATTTATTGCACATACTTTTCTCAATATCAAACAATAAACTGAACTATGTCGAAATGTAGCGTGGCAAAAATATTCGGACATTTGAGGAACTACAATATTTGAACCTGAAAATTGTTGACATAAACAGTAATTAATATTTTGTTAGGTAGCCCTTAACTTCAATAATATATCGTAGACGCTTAGGCATATTTCCAGTTCCAATTTCTTTTAAGTAATTTAGCGGAATATTCTTCCATTCTACGATTAATCGTTGTTTCAACTCCTCTTGCGATTTATCGACGTACGACAATTAGTCATTTCTCACCGAGAAAAAGGAAAAACGTATCGAGAAATTGGTCATCTTTTAAAATGAAGTAAGAGTATCGTGGCTGAAGATATTGTATGAAGATACAACGATGAATTAGTATTAGAAATAATAAACGATACGTGAATAAGCGCCATCAAATTTACTATCGGCAGCTTTATGAAAACATTTAATCATTGTCTCCTTTTCCTTTTCTAATATATTAATATTTTATCTACCGGTATTATGCCGAAATACATCTACCGACCTAACATCGTTTTGACAGCATCGTACCGGTATTCGCACCATTTCCGTTTCATCAAACGTAATCGAAATAGTAAATAAACCTAAAAATACCGGTATTTTACCGATTTATCCGTAAATGCCGATTCGGCCTCTGACGAAAACGCGTCTGGATAAACTAAGTAAAGCGCTCGAGAAACTTTCCGCTCTTACGAAAGAGAGCCGGGTCTCTTGTCGCCCGGACACTCGATATTACCAGGAAAATCAGTCGGTCACCTTGCAAGGAGAATTCCCTCCGTGGGTACGAGGCAGATTGCGCCGCCGTGTGTGCACTCGCGCGTTTGATTGAACAGCCGAGGCGATAGGAACCACGACGAGAGAGAGAGAAAGAGAGAGAGAGAGAGAGAGAGAGAGAGAGAGAGAGAGAGAGAGAAGATTTGGAGCCAACCGGTGTTTACCCGTGATAACAGTAGATGTACACGCGGCCAGTGGCGCCTATATTGCAGCCAATGACGGATCAAACAGGGCACACTGCCATCCACCAACACTGTCGTTCCCGGTTTGTTTGGCCGCGCCTTTCTAAAATTACACGCACGCTCCGCCGCGCCTGTGTAATCAAGGCGGCTGCGTAATCCCGTTTTGGAGATCCTGTCGTTTCGTTTTGTTGACGGAACGCAGCTGCCGACACGAGCACACCGCCCTCACATTCGGACACACGCCGCTCCACGAGGAATCCCCGGCTCGAGGCGTAAAACGTAGATGGAACTTGTTGGATGGAGCGTGTATCCACGAGATTTACGAGTCGAACGAGGCGAGGGATTGGAGGCGATATATATATATATATACGATTTTCTGTTGGGATTGCTCGCGGTGTAGAACGACCAGACGGAAATATGCGAAATATGCGATTCCCAGTTGAATGGGATTAAACCGGGAATCATCGGCGGGATCCACGAAACGCTCGACGACCAACTGGGAAAACCTTTTTACCTGGGCTTTCGTTTCGAGTTAAAAATAAACGTATTATTTTAATGCCAAATACTCTTTCCAAAATTATCTAATAACGTCGTGCTAATTGTTCCGAGCGGTGGACTTTAAAATAGTCGCCTTAGGTAATAGCTTTATTTAAAAGAAATTCCTAGAATTCGCACGGTACCTGCCGCAGTTTCATAATCGCGCAACTAAAAATATACGCGGTTAGAAACTCGGTTTCGATGCTATACGCGTGTGTTTACAATTTTCTCGCGAAAAACTTTTAAGCAAAAACGAAAATTTGATTATCAAAGGTTATGGCATTTAACGGCAAATTGGAACGGACTCGGTTTAAGAAATAACACGCAGGATAATGTATACACCGTAATTGAGATTCCTGCGTGGAAATGATTCATAACTAGCGAAATGATACGATCGAATTGCACACGATACAAATTGCGAGCGTTATAGACTGATATAGCCAGCATAGTTTTCTGAGATCGGATTGATGTTATGAAGCGAGCAGCGCGAATCGCTTTGCGACATTCGTTTAATTAGAATTGCAGCAACCACCAGACCAACTGCTATTAATTTGCAACTGTTTATTATTCCTCTCCTAGTGCTTGTTACGGTAAAAGTACCTTGCTGGCTGACTGAACGTGTCACCGAGGTGTTCACAACGTGTTCTCCAGCGACGCACACAGCGCTGCAGCGGAAAAATCCTGCAGTCGAGACCGACTTCGGGAGGAAAATTTATTTCTTCAGCAGAGTACACGAATCCAATCGATCGCCAATGTCAGAGAGGCACGAAAAAAAAAAAAAGAAAAATGGCACCGACCATCGCAAGAATCAGCAAACGTGGCGAAAAGCGAAGCGAAGAAAATTGCTTCCTCTCTATTTCCAATTCCTCGGCAATCAATCTCTGCAATCTCAGTTAATAGACTAGAACCAAGCCAGATAGTAAACTAGGAATCATTTTCTTGCGTGTAATCGGAAACTTAGAGAAACTGGACGACGACGACGACGACGACGACGACGACGACGACGACGACGACGACGACGACGACGACGACGACGACGACGACGACCAAGTAAGATATGAAGCTAGTAGCTAGCCTTGAGACGAGTCCTCAAGGGACCAAGACCTCTGACCATGGGACGTTTTCATTTTACATGAACCTGATCACTTCGTTCTTGACCACTGGTTATGTTCGTCAGTATAATCAGAGAGAGGGGGGGGGGGGATTTTTTCTTCTTTTCCTTTTTTCGTAAATAAATATCATTCGAGAAGAGATCTTTAATTATCTTTCGATAATGATAGCATGTTTCAACGTTACGACAATCGATTTTAATATCGAACTTTACGACTTGTTCTTTCTTAGTATTAAGTATTTTCTCTTGTAATTACGTAATAAATCATAGTGAGTATAGTAGATTATTAGAATAAATTATAGAGGAAATTACAGCGACTTGGTTTGATGTGATAAATTATAACATCAATAACTCAAGTCAAAGTCGAAGCTCTGTTCTTACGTTTCCTCTTTATTTTCAATGTACAATTGTAATCTCGACTGTAACAATTACAAACTAAAATCAAGTTTTTTTTTATTTGGTATAAGAATTATCCGTATTGTGATGTTACTATAAAAACACAGGACAGGGAGCATGTCTAATAAATTGTTTTCCGTTTGTATCGTTAAAGTATGATAAATATGAGAAACACGAGTAGTACTGGCAACATAGCTCATATCTCTCAACTGTAATATAATACTAAAATATTAATATAATACTAAAATAATTTCACTATTGTCAGACGTGAATATATTTTAATTCATCGACACATTAAATATATCAATATATTAATTATAATATATAATTTATTTTAATATATTAATTTACCATCAGCAGGTCCACGAAATTCTCGCATAAATATGTAAATATTCCGTTCCCTAAATCTAAATAACCGTAATCCCATTTTTTCAAACGAAAAGATCGAAGATTGCATCGACAGATCTTTGATTCGCGATGATCTGAAACAGACGGCGAACCTTTTTGAGAAGTAGGTTAAAAATTTTGATCATTATTTTTTAGTACTACCTGGTGGGTCACTAAGTCAGTGGCGTTACTTGGAAAAGGGGAGGGGAGGATGGTTAAAAACTACTTTTTTTAGTTCTCACTTTTATAATCCTCTAAAAAGTTTACGTTTTCCCTTTTGTTTTACAACTTTTACTTTTGCAAGTGAAGAGCAAAAAATAAATGTCGACGTCGAAAAATTGATATAAAAGAGCTGACATCATGCCCAGTCATCACTATACCATTAGATATATATACTTTATTTCTTAATATTTTTTTATTGTCTGTTCTCTCTTTTATTATATAAAAACCTAGCAAAGCTAGCCATTCTGAGAACGGGATCTAGTGTGTTTTTCACTGTTTATTACATCTGTTTAATCGTAAGCGCTATATAAAATTTTTTGGATACAATTAACTCATATAACATTTAAGACTTAAAATACCTACATGTATACATAACCAAGTCGTAAATCTTCCATAAAACACAATTATGCATTTATTTCTCACTTTTAAACTCCAACCGAATACTTGTAATTTTCTTAACATTTTTTGAAAAGAGGGCTTCGAAAAATAATTAAAATTCTTTTATATATATGATGATAAGTTTATAAAAATCAACGCGTGGGTCATTTAAAAAGCCTGCGTGGATCAGTGTCTGACCCGTGGGTCATAGGTTCGCCATCATTGATCTAGAAGTTGATTGATTCTCGGCGTTTCTGCCGACCATAAAGACTTCTTTCACATAGGCCACCGTTGGAACGTAGATTCTAATACCACGAGCCGTTGTGATAATCGTCATTACCTTTCACGTTGGTTCGTGCGCCGGGTGCCATCGCGAGGAACGCTTCGCGCGATTAGTATTGAAATAGACGCGGAAGAGGAAACGCATTTTGCGTAGGTGTTACGCAATGCGAGTTGTTTTCGTGAAATGAGCGCGATGAATGTCTCTCGATGCTTTTGTCGCTGTTTCCTTTCTATTGTTTAGCGTCAAAGATCAATGTACCTGTGTGTTCTATAGAATTGATTATGGTTCTTCTACATTAGAGAAGTTGTTAGCAACTGGTTAATAATTAGAAAAGAATTTCCCTTATAGATTAAACAGATTTGGTTCTGAGAATGGATCAAAGAAGTAGTTTCCCTGCAATATTTTTGTGAAAACAAATGATACATTAACAAAATCTGTTTCCATAAATATCATATAATATAATAATTATAAATACAATTATAACAAAATAAATATTAATATAATTATGAAAATAATTATAATTTACTACATATAAAAGTAGAAAATTTCTAGTAATTTCTAGTAAAGTAGCATAGTAGCAATTTTTAACAATATCAGGGGTATATCCATAATGTTGTTTCCTTTAAATTTAAACAATGTGACAATAATTTAATTTACTATAACGTAACCTATATAATTTAACGTGCTTATTGTCAAATTATAACTGTATTAACTCTCAAATAAAATAATTCGAATTTTGTACAGTATCAAAAAACGACATTATTTATGGTTATCCCTGACCTAATACAATAATAATAGAAGTAATGGAAAAGACATTAACACAGAGTTCTTTTTGAGGAGGTCTATGATGCATCTGAATAAAATATAAAATATTTTTAATGATCGAACAAAATAATTTTTTAAACTTTTTAATAGTCTAAAGACAAGCATTCTTTGCTAATGTTCTCGTGATAACATTTCGCCATTAAGCACCGGAGTTACAAGCGTGTCGATACTTTTTTGACTCTCGAATTTTTAAATTTCCCACATAGTGAATTATTTATGGAAACAGACTTTGCTAATACGTCGCTTGTCTTCACGAAACCTCTAATAAATTTCTGCTATTCTTCTTGATAAATTTCAAAGAACGTTGATCTTCTTAAAATTGTACTCGGTCAGGATATATTTGGATAAAAGGGAAGGATATTTTCAGTTTCAAAAAAGAGGGAAGAGACCATTAGTTTGATTAAAAAGAAAGAAAGAAATATATCTGCCTATGATAAACGATATCTACATATGACATAATACTTCCACAAATACTGTCACGCTTTATATTTATCGTTGTACACCGTCACGTAAAATCACCGGCTTCGAGAGAGAGAGAGAGAGAGAGAGAGAGAGAGAGAGAGAGAGAGAGAGAGAGAAAGGCAACAATCCAGAGCGTTTTCTCTTGAAAGAACTTCGGCGAACTATTTGTACAGCACCTATGTACCAGGATAATGAGAGACGTGCACATAACGTATAAAATGTAACGTTGGCCGAGAGAAATGGCTTGAGAGACGTTGCCAGAACCGTAATTTGTAACAGCACGTCATACGTTCGAATATATATATGTTGTTAAATTATATTACAAATTGAAGCTGTATTATTTCTTAAATTAAATAAAATTTTGTATAGTATCAAAAAATTACGAAATTACTTATATATGTTTAATATATTTTATATTTATATTTAAATTTTTATATTATATTTATTATATTATTATATATTATATACTATAATATATAATATTAATATTATATGTTTCGAATATGAATTCGAAACAGCTGCTCTAGCATGGCGCGGAGGCGAACAATAATATTAATATTATATATTATATATTATTATTACTAATATTATATATTATATATTATTATTACTAATATTATATATTATATATTATTATTTATTATATACTATACTATACTATACTTTCGTAGTTCCATGAACAGAGAGGGTTTACGGGTAAATTTAATTTGCGCTGGATTTTCAAAAGAGCCGCAGGTATTTCTCTTCGAACGGGTAAAATCGCTTATTTTTTCTTCGTGCGCAATGTGCACGAAACGTGCAAAAGAACCGAGAGGAACCGGTAACTTCAATTTCAGCCTCAGTCTCGCGATGATGTTAACATCAATTTTCGCGGGGACGATAATTCAAAGAAGCCGTGGCGCAAGATTCATTCACAGAACTACGAAATCGTGCACGGGCCAATGTGCGCGGATGAAATGTACGATCATCATTCAGAATTTACCGGGAAACCGTGTCGGTTAGAACGCCGCCGCGGAAATTGCTGTTGATCCGCTCGGCTTCAATTTAATACGTTCGGGATGAATTCGAAACAGCTGCTCTAGCATGGCGCGGAGGCGAGCAATCTCGGAATGAAAAAGAAACGAGAGATATAGCGCGTTTCGCTGAGAATAAACTGGAGAAAAAAAGAAAAGAGAAACGATAATGGGTTAGGCTTAGATCGCGATTGAGGAGAAAATGAAAAGAAAGAGCGGATTGAGAGTTTTTCCAGAGAAATGAAAACTGGATTTAGCTGATTTCAACCACTTGCGCCTGGCAACTGACTGCGGACCATAACGAGTGACCAAACCGTATATAACAATTCGTCTTCTATTTTGGAATTCATCGATATACTACTGGATGGAAATTCCTTTTTGCTAAGAAGTAATAAATTTATTATTCTGTTTCGCCTGGGTTGCACTTAAATATACTTAAAACTGTGAAAATATTATAATTTGGGTACAAAAACTGGCCATTCCTGGCGCGAGAGGTTCCAATAACGAGGCATTGAATGTTAAAAATTGAATTGTTATCTTGAAGATGAAATGGCTCGACACACGAAGATGAATAACCTCCTGGAGTAAAAGAAACGAGAAATATAGTACGACGGGACGTATTATTGAGAACGAACTTAAAAAAGAATCTATATAACGGGTTACAGCTAAGAGAAATGAAATTGTATTTAGCTAATTTAATAACGAGACGTTGAATGTTAAAAATTAAATTATTCCCTAGGCTTTGAACATCTAGTTCAGTTAAATTCGATCGAAATTAGTTTAAATTGATTAATTGCAGATGAATTACGCGAACGACGCGACACAACGTAGTTGGTAAAAAATTGGAAAAATCCGAAGTCGGCTGTTTCAAACGCCGATCCAATGCTCCCTAAAGGAGAGGAGATACCCGATAGAAACGTACGAGAAGGCGTGGCGAAGTATAACATATAAAAGCGAAACAGCGTCGGGACCTAAGAGAACGGAACCGTGTGAAACGAGACATTGATATCCGTATCGTAAAATTATAGGATACGAAAGATCTCGGCAAGAAAGGCCGACTCGACTCCGTCCGAACGAGCGTTTACGACGGGGCAAATAACTTTCAAAACGGCCCGAAACTACCTCGGTAATCTCCAAGAAGACGGGTGCAACAAAAGCACCGGGAAGAGGAACCAGAAGAAAAATGCATCCGCAGTCGCGAGATAAGAAGCGCCGTATGGTGAAACTGAACGAACGAGAAAAAGAACGGATGAGAGCGACGGTCGATGATAGAGGGAGAAAAAAAATGAAATCGAACGCGGTAAAACCGGTCGAATTTATCGAGGGAAAAAAAAAAATGGAGTCGAAACGTGAAGAAGCTGGAACGTCGAGGAGGCGCTTAGGCCTTTTGCAATCAGCATCTTCCGGAAACGGGCAACCTCTGGTCAAGAGATTCGTTGGAACGACGACAACAGTTATTGTACGTAACGTGCGCGACACTATTGTTCAAAAGTATATCTGAGTGCAACGGTATCATTTTTCTTTTTTTTTTTAATAATCATCGCAGCTAGGAGAATGGCTCGCGAAAGTATTTCGTATAGTTGCCTAGAGACTTATGAACGAACATTTTTGCCTCTCGTTGTAGTATAAAATATTAGGGATGATTACCCATGAATAATGTCGCTTTTTTTTTTTTAAATTTAATAAACATCCAGTGACAATAAAATAATTTACAAATAATAGTAAAAATAAATATTTATAAACAATAAATAATTTATAGTAAAATAAAATTTTGTATCAAACAGTATCAAAAACGTCATTATTTACGGGTACCCCTGTAATAATACACGATGTATAATAATAATTGAACGCATCACTGCCATGTTTTTTTAAACAAACAATTCAAATTGACAGTCTATTGAACCCGCAAAAAGATGCAATGGGGTCATTTTTTTATAATCGTCACAAGAGAATGATTCGCGAAAGCATTTGAATATTCACAGGAACTTATGGACGAATATTTTTGCCTCTCATCGTAGTACAATATACACTGTACGGTATATAATAACGATGAGAAGCATCACTGCCATGTTTCTTTAACAAACAATCCAAACCGACAGTCTATCGAGTCTGCGAAAAGATGCAACGGGGTCATTTTTTATAATCGTCACAACTAAGAGAGTATGGTTTCACAAAAATACTGTGACTATTCGCAGGAACCTATGAGGTGACATAACATTTTTCGCCTCTCGTTGCAGCATAAAATACAATGCCAATGAAACGCAAATCGTTGCCACGGTTTTTTTTTTTTTTTTTTTTTTCCAATGAACGATTCAAACTGACAATTTATCAAGTCCAAATAAAGAAAGATGACAAGTATTAATTCATCCTTCTGAAACTCAACCACCGTTACCATCAAAGCGTTCGGTATACTTATGGAAAGTAGCAGTACGTACTGTAAAGAAGAAACATAGAGCGTAGGCGTGTGTAGAACACACTAAAACACACGATGCAGAGAAACGTTTTCCGAGGCTCTCCAACCATGCCTTGCCTATATAAGATACGTGTTGACGCTTCGTAATGGCAGAATAAAAGATGGCCCGACGCCAGTGAAGGCGCCACATACCAGGCGCCGCCTAACTTCTCTCTCTATCTGTCTTTCTCCTATTTCAACACTCTCCGACTCTCCTTCCTTTTCCCCCCGTTTGCTGTAACGCTAACTGCGAAACCACTACACAGAGTGGTCTCTCTCTCTCTCTACACTCTCTTTCTCTCATACTTTCATATTCTCTCCTCTCGCTGTATCTTGCTTCAACAATAAGTAACGTCGCTCTTCTCTCTCTCTCTCTCTCTCTCTCTCTCTGTCTGACTTTCTTTGACTTTCCATCTCGGTCTTTCTTCCACCGGTCTCTCGCGTTTATCCGCGGTTGTTCGACGGCTACTCGATCGCAGGCTACCTTTCTTCTCCTCCGTACACGCACCTCGTGCTCTACCTCCACGTCCTTCTACGACCTACCGCGTGTACCAACACCGTAGGCCGCTGTTCAATTCCTTCGCCACTCCGTGTGCAAACACACGCGGCGGTGTCCACGCGCGCATCGCGCCTATCGAAAGCTCCTACGATTGCGTCGCCTCGCGTCTCCACCCGACCCCCTTCTTCTTGCGAGGATCCTCTCGCGCGACGCGGAGATTCTTCCAGGGCGTTGGTCGTTACGTTGACTGGAATTTTGATGCTGGTCGTCAGGGGGGAATATCTCATAGGTTTTTTTTTTTTTTTTTTTTTTTTTGCTACATTTTATTCACAAAAAGCGTGAAAATTTTCGTACAAAAAAGTCACAAAACTATCTTATACATTAAAACCAGTAATATTTAAAAATGAACGTCGTGATTTGATTAGCAAAATGTACATACGTATATTTTAACGACGACCATTGAAATATATATATATATTCGCGTTAGATCGCGAAAGTATAGGGAGTCGAGAAGAGCAACAGGATTGGCAAATGAGACAGATTTCTAATTATATTTATTATGTCAGTATAATACACACACGTCGTAGCGTATACACGGATCTTTTGTAGATCTCCCTCCGAGAAGAGCAGCGTGTGCACGTAGACGGGGCAAATTTTTCCCATTCTTTTCTTTAAATCGCGTTGATAAAAATATCAAATTGCCCGAAAACCCGCAGTCTGACAGCAACACCTGCCAATAAGGAAATCTTCGCGTTTGCCAGCCGAAATGAAAGCGCGTTAGAAAGTTACGAGCACGCCAGTCGTTCCGTACAAGGAACTCTTCATCCCTTGACGAATTCATCGCGGTCGGAGAGTACACATGGCGTGCGAAAGGGTACGAGCAATTAGGGTTATTGCACTAGCTGCCTATCGCTGAGAACGTACGTACGTACGTACGTACGTTCGTTTGGACGCGGAGGCACGTTCGAATCGCGCGTGTTCGTGAAAGCAGCCCGTGATCACGAACTCTCTGCCGTACAATTATTACGAAATTTCGCTGTTTCGACCGCGCCTTTCGCTTTTGACGCGTCTCTCTCTCTCTCTCTCTCTCTCTGGATTTTTCTTAGTTAACCCTTTCATTCCTATCGCCTACGTATCAAGTTTTTGCTCATTTGTTTGATATTTTCCTTTCTCTCTCTGTATTCTCTGCGAAATTTTAATAACATCGTTCTGCCTACGCGATGGAACATTTAATTTCTTTTTTTTTTTTTTCTTTTTTTAATCAAATATTACGTTACGGCAGATTTGCAAAATATCACGTTACGATAGATTTGCAAAGTATCACGTTACGGCACAGGTGTTCGAAATTCAAAAGCGTGTTCATTTTCCTTTTTTTCGTTTCAATTTGTACGACGTATCGGGCTTCTAATAGGTAAATTAATTATTTTAATCTCGTCTCGGATTATCCGAACGATATTTGAGCAAGGGGTGGACACTCGAAGGAAGGGAATGAAATTTTCTTACTTTGTTTCAGTATTTCTATGCTCAGGCTTGACATAGTCGCTTGTTCATTATTCTCTCTTCTGATATCTGTTAGATCATTCTATTTTCTAGTATTAAGGTATGAATATTATTTCATTTTATAAATAATACAGTTGAATTCGTTGAATGTTAAGGCACTGTAATATACTATGTACAGTAATATATTATATTATATATATACATATATAATACATTACTGTATTATTTATCATTTTGAGAATCAGTCGCGAAAATTATTTTATGAAGACGATCCTTTTGAACCTCCAACTTTAGAGGTCGTTCTCTCTCTTCAAACTTCCAATTTAAATGCATTTTTTCGTGTTCATGCGAACCTGTAAAAAAAAAAAAAAAAAAGAAAAAGAGGAAATATAGACAAAAGACGACCGAACTGCACATCTTCTCCGACGAAAGAGAGAACTTTACTAACTCCCCCGTTTTTCTTCATGCTCTACAAATCAGCGCCGATTCAGTGTACATAAATTCCAGCCCATAATCCTTGACAAACACTCCCGTGACGTCACGTCGCACGCTCGCGCAACGCCATCCCTTCCCTAAACAAACAAACAAATAAATCATTTTGTCCAGCCCAAGTCCTGCCAGACGATATTCCCGACCATGGTTGCTGTTGTCGGCACCGGCTCTAGTGGTCTCTTCGTTTGCCGCGCGGTCGTTCTCCTTTGCGTGGAACCACGGAAGAACCGCTTAAGTCAATTGCGAGACGCGTCGGGAAGCGGCGCGGCGCGGCGCGGCGTTCGTTTCGCAAATTAAAATAAACAGACGCGATTCCCGCGGCACTGGCAACCGGCCAAAGACGCGTTTCCCAAGCAAGACCGCGCGACGGAAATCGTTTCTACTTTTCCACGCCTTTGGGAAGCCCGCGTCTTTTCAACGCCTCTCGCGCCGGCAGCTGGGTTTTCGCGGACCGTAACGAGCGGCCAAAACGTGTGCAATTAATTGGTCGCTTTCTTTCCGAAGACGTGGAAATTGCCGAGAAGTGATAAATTTGGTAATAAATTAAGATTAGTGGTAGTAGATTAAGATACTTTCAAATTTAAATTATTTCGAACGTGACTCGGAGGTTAAAGGCCCCTATAAATTTCGACAAGCCTCGAGATCTTGATGCACTCTCTTCAAAGACACACTGTTACAGAACAGCTGTGACAGAAATTTCGCAAATTATTTGCAAATCGCGGTCGGTTCGGAATATTCGTTATCGATCTTCGGGACGGTGAGACACCGTGAAACTGCTGGCGTCCGGACGCGTAATTCTCGCATGGCGTGTGTCTTGCAGAGTTCTCGCGCGTTCCGCACGTACGCGTACGTGTCCCTGGCTAAGCGCACGTAATCTCTTGGCGGGCACGTAGCCGTGGGCCTCTCCTTCGATACAGTTACCCGCTGGAGCACGTCCGACTGTTACCTACCGGTCCAATAATCGCAGCGAACGCACTTACGCGCCGTCCGAAATTCGCACGTGATTCTCGCTCGGCTCTCCAAGTTACTCGGATCCACCCACTCAGTCGATAGTGGCAAAACTTTTAGCTTTAGGAATTTTAGAAATTTGTCTGTACAGCTTCTAGAAATTGGTTCGCAACAATGGTTCGCCAGGAGGAGCACGTGCGCACGAAAATTTTGAAAGTCGAAGCGTTCTCTATCCATTCGCGGATGCAAGAGAGAAAGAAGGGGAGTGGAATAAAAACGGAGAACAGAAAGAAAATGAAGGTCGGCGGAGGGAGAAGTTTCGCGAGCTTTTTCTCGTTAGCGTTCGCGCAATTGACGCTTTTTCCAGGAGCAATCGGGTCCGATGCTCTCCGCCGGCTGTTTGCACGCTTTATTGGATTTCAGAACGCACCCACGTTGAATGAAACACCGTCCCGCGGCCTGAATTAATCCGGTCAAGCGTCCTCGTTCTTCCTTACATCCTCGCGACCCTTACTCCCGGATTATTCTCCTCGTGAAGCGAACAGCGAACGTTGTTTGCTCGTAAAGCAAGCTCTTTCGTCGTTCTTTGAACTTTTTTCGAGCATTTTCTATATATAATCCATATAAGCGAGATGGTTCAACACTGCGTTAATGTTATTGTTGGAACTGCCGGCGACTAAAATGTGAAACCATCTCTTATACAATATTCACATATTTTACCCAGAGCCGACAAAGTTGGGCAAAGTTAAACCTACCCCGGAAAATTAATCTCCCGATGTCGAATATAATCGTCCAACAATTCCTGTCATTGTAGACTACAATGACAAAAAATATAAATATTTTGCAAACACCGTATTTATCCTACGTCCAGCAACCATGACAACGTACCCAACAATAGAACTATAAATATTTCACAATTGCGTGTATCGTTCCACGTTGTCTGTCTCGCGTCATATTGTGGACACAGCTTCGAAGCGATTTCGTACTCTTGCGAGATTTGAACTCTTCAGTTTCACGCGAAATCTCACCGGTGGCTGGACGAAAACCGGGAATCAAAGTGGACATCGTCCCGGCAGATGTCGAGGACGAAATGAACCGTAAACCCGGCGAATCAATCTGTTTAATTCGTTTCTGGCCCGCTCGCGTCTCTGAGAATTCTCCCTGGTGGATTCTAACGAGATACGCTCTCTCCGCGAAAGAGAGACGATTAGGTTACCGAGAGTTGCCGGAATAGATTCAGATTTTCAACCACGGAGAGAAATCGTACGGTGAACATCGCGAGTGAATCGCATTTGGCCCCCGGGTGGACCGAAGGGTGAGGCGGGAGGGTGAGGAGGGGGCGCGGGCGCGTAATTTCATTGGAGGAAACGCGGCATTCGAAATGGCGCGTGTCCCGCGCGCCGCACTCGTTTTCCAAATCGATTCTAGTTACGTATTCACGATACCATAATGGTTTCGTGTAATTGCGCGATCGATAGAACCGGGCGAACGCAGGAAACTGTAGTTCACGCTTAAAATACGCCCGTCGCCGTGCCCTTTGGAATTTCCAGCTGGAATTCCTCGTGTCTCGCTCCTCACCCTCGTGAAAACGTTTCGTCGTTTCCGGAAGTCGGCGGGAGTCATCGTCTTCTCTCGGCCGTTTAGCTCGCGAGTTTTACCCTTGGCACCGTTTTCAAGCGTCTCGCGGAGGATTTTATAAAATTTAGAATATCAGAAATCTAGAGTGGTACGTAACACGTTCATTCGTGGCGATACGTTGTACAATATTTATTATATAACGTTTAATAACATTTTTCATTACGTTTTCAATTTATTTTATCTTGTACAACATTTTACATTATATTTTTCAATCTATTTTATATTATATTATACAACATTTTGTTATGTTATATTTTCAATTTACTACCGAGTCTCCGACTTTAAACGCTAATTTAAAATACCAATAGACTTGGATTAGTCTTGCGCAGTGCTTTCTATCGTATATTTCCAATTTATCGTTGAGCTTCTAATTCTTTGTTTTATTAGCAGCGTTCTGTTTCCAAATTTTAACGTATTAAAGTATTAAAGTTTATAATAATCAGAATTCAAAGCCAGAATATCACACAACGTTTGCGAGATGTTACACGATATTTCTAATTTTTTTTTTTACCGTTTAACAATTTATAATATTCGAGATATATTGCGAAGCTTAATTAATTCTACAAGCGCATGCAGATAAGCGGTGGAAGAAATTTCAGAAGGTTTGCAATTAATTCGAGTACACGGCTGTTCTGCTTAGTTTCTTTCAGGGATTTCCTTTTTACGATCAGCCGCTCTGTTGAGCAGAATCGTGGCATCCTGACACGAGGAGCTCTAAGGTTTGCTGTTTAGAGTTTAGAATTTCCGTGCCGTTGTTTTTATTGGCGGGCGTGTCGTAAAACTAGGTGTTTCCCGAGAGGGGGAAAAACAGAAATTAGTTTTAATGGTTCTTGGGATCGGCGAGGTTCCAGGTCTGAACGTAACTACGCATCGTTTCTAAACTTCTGCTCATTCGGTTTATCGCCGTGTTCCTCTACACAACAAGAAGAGAACGTTTTTTCAACGACTTTGTTCGAATTACGAGAGAGAGAGAGAGAGAGAGAGAGAGAGAGAGAGAGAGAGAGAGAGAGAAAGGCAAATAAATACAAAAGTAGACGCTGACAAGCGAAGTTAAAGTGAAAAATGAAATTTCGCTTCTGATATTGTCCAATGTTAATTAAAACAGTAAATACGACAAAATGTTATTTGCAACAAGAACGAGGAACAAACTAGTCTCTTGCGACAAAAGAATAGATTAGTATGTCAGCGCGGAGCCCGGCGGCCGTACTATGGAAAAAGCAGGCGGAAGTATCGGAGGCCATCGAGCAGAATGTCTCCGCGATGTCGGAAACGGAAGATCGTACCCGAACAACATCTGTCTCCGACGTTGTTCCCGCTCGGCCCCGTCATATGTTTGACGATAATCGATGCCTTCTATTCTATGTCTATCCGTCGACAAAAAAGTTCAGCTTGATGTCAAAGGAGACTATAACGCGAGATCGGCAGCGTCGTTTTATTAGGTTCGTGCATGTACACACGTCTTTTCGAATGAAAGACTTTGGCCGTGCGTGATCTCTTTGAAACGTGTCGTGTTTGTAATTTCTGGGCGATTGCACTTTTTCAACGATTTCAGTTATTGATGAAATTTATTTGTGTTTTGTTTATCGAAGAAAATAAGTAGAAAGGTTCTGATCATTTGTCGAAAAAATGTAGAGAACGCTTGATAAGAATATTTATCAAGAATACGATTTATGTATGGTTATCGATGATATATTTATTAAAGAAGCATATAAACCATTTGATTTAGCGTTTAAATTTCTTTGATCGTGTTAATTTCTGTAATTTAACAAATTACCAATACGTAGAAATGTAATTTTTATTTATGCTAGCAAGAGAGATTATCGAAAAGCTCGTTGCTCAATTATTGAGCAAAAATGAACGTTTCAGATATATCATTTCAAGATAAATTTCTGAAAAATGACAATCTTTTTCAGAAATTAGAAATTTATTACGTGCAGCTTTTTCCCCAAGTTGTTTTCTTTTCGTTTCATTTTAGTTTCGGAATATTCTAAAATTTCTTCAATTTACAAATGTTCTCTAATTTTCACTAATGCTTTAATTCAAAAGCACTGATTCGATCGGAAATTAATTGACGAATCCAACTTCGAAAATAATTCGAGGATTTATTTATTTATTAAAATCGCATTTCGCAAGATCAGTCGCTAGAAATTCTGATCTTTGTCAAATATATTTCGTTGATTTTTCAATTTCAAAATTATGCGATTATTACGTTTCCAAGAGAGACGTTTTCAAAGGTTCATTTTTTTTCTTTCTTTCTTTTCTTAGACGCGTTACAGCTTGTCCGAAACCGCTCTGTGACAAACCCAACGATCAACATCGAGATTAATGAATCGGGTACACCGATCTTGCGTACACCGAACTTTTCATCGTCATCAGCTTATCGCCATTAATATATATCCGCGTCACTTGACAAACTTGACAAACTGTACACGTTCAACGTTCAACGTTCAACACGGATCCTAAAATACACCGTTCCATTTAATCGGCTTACAAAACGTTAAATTACGGCGGGAATATCGAATCGAACATTAAGAAGGGAAGTGTCGATGATTTATTTGGTTCTTGTTTGGCTGAAATTTCCTGGTTTTGGTCCGTCTGTCCCCGTTCCATTTTTCACTCGGCAGATAAGACCCAATCCAATTGGCACGACCACGTTCTCTATCTCTCTCTGCTCTCGCGTCTCCCTACGTGAATTATAGAAGCTTTATAATTCATGATATTACTACGGAATTCTTATAGTTTGAAAT
Organism: Frieseomelitta varia; assembly: GCF_011392965.1. Classification (NCBI taxonomy): domain Eukaryota; kingdom Metazoa; phylum Arthropoda; class Insecta; order Hymenoptera; family Apidae; genus Frieseomelitta; species Frieseomelitta varia. The sequence goes on along the minus strand of NW_025110280.1, from coordinate 204,562 downwards.
ATACCGCTGCTTTGGAATTTCCCTATCAGCCGGTCTATTAAGGCACGAAAAGGATTTGTCTTCTGACGAATTCCCTCCGTTAATCGGGTTAGATCGTATATCACTCTTTCAGGAATTTTCCTTTTTTTCAGAATTCTTCTGCTTTTATTAGCGAAATATTGGAAATTTGGGATCATGGTGTGTTGAAATAATAAAATTCTCCACGCATCGAACGAATGCAAAAAGAAAATATCTCTGATTATTGGCAGAGCGTATCGAAAGGAAAAATTCTTGCGAATTTTAATGTATTTTGATATTAATTTTTTTAATAATAATTTCAATTATATTTATATTTTAATAATAATTTTAATATTTAATGAAAAGAAAGAAACATTTCTAAGAATTCTTCTCGCTCCGTTTTTAGTGACTCTCTCTCTTTCGCATTAATTTCACTTGCTTTCTGAAACTTCTACACTCGTGCAATTCTGAAAAAAAAAATGAAAATATAACATCCACTGATAACGAAGAATTCTCACGTTTCCAGGATCTTGAAAAACTTGAAAATTCTATCTTTCAAGCAACGATACTCCCACCCAGTTAAACTTGCGTTCGTTCTTCTTCGTTTCCCTAGTTCGACTCAACTCGCATTCTCTCTCGGAACGATTGCTCTCGAGTAACGAAGGGAATTTCCTTCCGAAAAACACATTAGTAAAGTGTAATTCGTAATAATTCCTACTCGGTGATTGCGAGATCTCAATAAAAACTTCATTTTCCGGATAAAAACGCTCGGCTCGTCCTCTTTATCGTTCGCTTCATTTCACTTGCTTCTTGCGCTGGAATGACTTCGAGAACTTGTCCCAAAAATTGCAATATTTTCTCAATTTTAAGCACATTTACTTCACAGTAACTTCTATCCAGTGATATCATACCGACGTGAGTTCAAAAGGGAAAGAAACGAATTATTGTACGTACCGGTTCGGTCGCTCGTTACGGTCCGCAGTCAGCTGCCAGCGCTCGAACGACACTTCAACGTCGTTTCAACGTCGAATTTCCTTGGCAGTTCAGACTGTTCCCAGCTGGCTAATTCGCGAAAAGAAAAGAGCGGCGAAAGAGAAAAACGATGGAAAAATCGTTCGACGCGCGGCGTTGTTCATTCGTCAAAGTTCTCCTCGGGGCAGCGACACTTGGCCGGCCCTTTATTCGGAGCCGGCGCGTCTAGACGAAATTGAATTTAAATATGAATGCGAGCGCGGAGGTCCGCGTAACGCGCGAGAGTTATCGGGGATGGTTTATCAGGTATTCTCGACTTCCTGTCGTTGGGACCGTAGGGGGTGGAGATGGAGGGGGTGGAACTGCGTTTCGTGCGGATACGTCCCCAGGAAATTGTAGATTTCTACGGACTTTCCGCCCGTTCTCGCTTCTCTAACCTTGCCTTAATCTTTCATGCGGATTCTGCGAACGTGTGAATCATCGCCATCTTGTCTCGCCGGTTATTTCGATGGAAATTATATATTTTTTTTTACCTCGTTGGAGAAGGAAATTACGGGTGGCAGTGAACAGTTTGTACTTGAAATCGTCATTACGTTGAATATATTATCAAACTTATATGTATATATCACGAGGAACGTATGTTATATATTGTTATATTATTGTTAAATATGTCATTAAACGTTATAATTAATATATTGCGTTTACAGTATAATGGTATATTATATTATTATTGCATGTTAATTAATCGAAACTTTGATATTTTCATTTACATCGCCGTCACTATTGTTTGACTGGACACGTAAAATATCACACGAAAGACAAGTAACCACTCAAAGCGGTGTTTAAACGGAGAATTAGGGTCAAATTAATAATTTCTCGACGTACACGAGTTAATACGAGTTCTATTTTGCGGTGAATATCGAGCTCCGTCGATCGATGTGACCGATGAAATATATAAATCCATTTAAAAAGACAAAATTGGTGAGATGACTCCTACGAGAAAGAAAATACCAGAAAATGTCCCTCTCGAAACCATTAGACTTCCATCATGTGACAGAGTTCTTCACGTTCTTCGCCGCGAACGATATAATAGACGTGTAAATCAAGATATCCTGAAATCAGGTGAGTGGGATACCCTGTCTTTGCTTTTGACGATAGCGATGAAAAAGAATCCGCGCCGAAACGACACCCTTGCTCTGCTCGTTTGCTTATTCACCAACTTCTGACGAATTCTTCCGGGTCTCGTCCGTATGGAGTATTCTCCAACGAGGGGGGCGGGGGAGGGAGGGTAAGGAAAATCTAGAAAAAAGAGAGAGAGAGAGAGAAGAAGAAAAGGAACAAAGAAAGAAAAGAAAGGAAGGAAGGAAGAAAAAGGTGGGCCGGGGTCATCCATCACGGCTCTCATCAGCCGCTGTTAACTGATCCACTTCAAAAGGTACACCAATACCGACGCCCGATTGTGCAACTATGCGCGCCGCTGAAGAGAAGCAAACGAGCGGTCATGACAAGATTGATGTGCATTTTCGGTGCACCGACGAATAATTGATTTTCGAGTCGACCAACGATCTCGATCATCCTGCCAGCCAGGAGATGGACGTGCCTCGCGATCTGCATCGTATATTATCAACCGGGTCACCGTGGAGGGGGGAGGGGGTTGAAAAGCGTCGAGGGGGTGGAAAAAACGACTTCATATTTGCTCACTGGCGTTTCCTTCTTTTTTCACTTCCGCCGTAGTTTATTACGTCCTCCCTTTTTGTATTATATAATGTAATAAAAATATACTTATGTAATACAATACAATATAATATAATATAATATAATATAATATAATATAATATAATATAATACAATATAAAAATATAATATAATACAATATAATAAAATATATTTATATATATTTATTACATGTAATTATAAATATATTTTATATAATTTATATGTATTTATTATATACTATATATTTATTATATTTATTATAAAATAAATATTTTATATATAATTATAAATAATTTATATATATTTATTATATTATAATTATAAATAAATTGTAAATATATTTTTAAATATATTTATAATACAATAAAAATATACTTATAATATAATAAAAAAATATAATGTAATAAATATAATAATATAATATAATATAATATAATAATATAATATATAAAAATATATTACAATATAATATAATAAAAATATACTTATATAGTGCAATATAATACAATAAAAATATACTTATATAATATAATAAGTGTATAAGTATATAAATAAGTATATAATATAAGTATATAATATAAATTACGACACGAATATCGAATATAGTCTGTTTATTATTATACTTAATAATATAAACGAAATAATGTAAATATATATATCCGCCTCGTGGACAATTATACTTACGAATTTCGCGTCAACTTTCGTTTCAACAATGCCGCAAGATTTTCGATTTCCTCTCGGTCAATCATATCCGTCAGGCCTTCCGGCGGAAGTTTGCTGGATCATGCGCTTCCTGGATCCGTGCAGGAGTAAAACGGCGATATTATCTCGAAGAGAAAGGGAAGCGACTCGCCTCTGTTGAACAGAGAACTGGAGGGTCGATCAAGAGCGAGTATATCTTTACTGTTGACCGAGGAAAGAAGAAGGACTGCCGTTTTGGAAGACTCGCCGGGATCAAGAAAATTGACTTCTCGGTTCGAGTTCCTATCTGTAGATCAGTTTCGTGTTTGGTACGACGGATGCTGTGGAGGCGCGCCTTTTGGTCCAGTTTGATAGCATGATCCTTTAAATCGTTTCCCTCTCAACTGTTTGGGCTGAAGAAGAACTTGATCTTTATTGTGCAGAAGACAGTTTCGACTTGGCAATTAAAAAGTAAGAATTCGACGGAATAATGGGTAGATCGAGAAAATTCTTTGTTATTATTATTTTTTTATCAATATCGTGGGTTGCCATTGGTGTCTGGATTTTCCTTAAAGCATGTTCAGATATTGATATTTTGGTAAATTAAATGTATATTATGTGTTAAATTAATATTAGTATTGATGATATAATTAACAGTATGGATAATTTTTAACATATATATAATTATAATATATAATATAATGAATAAACTTTATATTAAATCAACATTGTAATTCGTATTGTGCCATTTTCTTGAAACAGCTGTGTTTCTCGTTTCTCAAAAAAGATTTTGTGCACAAGCCTACGAAACGTCGTATCGTTTCTATTTAAATCAGTGTCATAGTGAACGTTTATCGCGTCGTAACACTTTTTAATCAGGCATTTATAGTTGTTTCTTTGCTACGTTCGATCTTATTTTTGCCTGTAGAACACGCTGCGAGCAATGAAATCGCGGATCATCGTCCTGTTTATGAGACATAATTTTAAATATCCTCGGGGTATAAAACGGGTGAAAAAGGGAAAAACGGAAAGGAACGCCAGTGAATCGAGATAAGCACAGAGTCGAATCAACGGAGCGTTTTATGCGATCGGATGCATTAGCATAGGAGGTGCGGATAATTTACGATCGACGTTGTTTAGATCCGATGCAAATTACGATTACCTCGTAATTCACCCTCGACGTGTTTCATTGCGAATTCTCGCGGTCGAAATCGCTCGATAATTGTTAGAGATGCCCCGGCCCCTTCTGCCCCGTGGAACCTGTCGCGATCGTTTCTTCGTTTATAGCGGCCATGAATCCCTCACCGCCGATTATGGTGGAACTTTGCGTTCCCGGTGGCTCTAAAACACGTGAAACGACATTCCCAGCTTATGGCGACGTTGAAACGTTTCAAAGATTATCTCGAACCGGGCTGAACCGCGTCGAGTTTGATAACATTTTAATCGAGCTCCCAGTCTTTTAAATTTTTCATTTCGCCATCGTTCTCGTGATTTTTCTCGCCTTGGACAAATTTAATTAACTCTCCTAGCATCGTACAGTCAGTATCGCTCTTACGATCAGTAATAATTTTTAATATTTTTTTTTCATTTTTTTATCCATTTCTCTCGTTCTTTGCTCCGCGATGTCAAAGCACTTTATTATTATGTTCGTCGTCGTATAATTAATTCAATGCTTTGCATTCTGACATCACGTAACATGTCGCAATAACTAATTTAGTTTATCGAAAGGCTGAGAAGAGGGAAATTGCAACGCACAGGGGGTTGAAACGACATGATCCAGCCGTTTACATAACAAAACTTGTAATACCTTTAAGCACTGTCGAGATAAAAAGGGTCGATTTGTCAAGTATCTAACATCACAGTCAATTGAGTTGCAATTTATATTGTTCCATTTATTTATTGTTGCTTGTTTACGAATTATCTCGCGAGTGGAGCGAGTGCTCTTCTTTAGACGCTTTAGCTCTGATAACAAAACGAGCGCTAAGAAGTTTTAAAACCTCGGCTCGCACGCGGTTGGATAATGACACGGTGAGGGGGTGGGTTTTCTTCGTCGGTTAGTTTCGCCCTTTAACCTAAGCGATTAACCTACGTTGTTAAGTAACTCCGTAGTTTTTATCTTAATCAGCGAAGTGCAGCGTGATAGCTGGTTGATACCGGAGATAATTGAAAACGGGACGAAGTTGTCGCACGACGATTCATAGGGTTTAGAATATTCATTGCCCTCTGACAACCTCTAATGAATACTTGGGACATTCGACGTGTAATTGACGTGTGATCGAGTTGGTGGAATGAAAATAAAACGTGCATCTGTTAATGATAATCTACATCAATCTCGCCGAGAAATGTGCATTCATATCGAGTAACTGTAAACTAATCAGTTTAAACAATTAAGTTTAATTTTTGTACTTTTCTGATCGTGGCCTTTAATTTTACGTACGTTCTTTTTATCGATTTTCTGTCTCTTCTGTCTTTCGCGGTCCTAAATAAAATTTCCGTAAATAAAATGTTGCTCGAATACTTTGAGATTCTGTGTATCGATATAATCAGTTACTAATCAGGTTACATCAGTTATGTCGGCAAACGCCTGTGTGAATAATATAATAAATCAATGACCGTACGATTATAATCAGTTACTGAAATAATCAATTACAATTTTCATTGATATACACAGGACGTAATCAGTCACTTCGAAACCATCGTTCAATCGTAACAAACTAAAAACATCCGCCGGATGATTAGAAATTACCCACGGCTGGCACAAATTTGACCGCAATCGCCGTATAATTATGATCAGTTAACAAACAAATCCTACATAAATATAATCGCTCGGGCAAGTATATAATCAATTGCGAAAAACAATACGACCACTAAACATCCCAAACGAAGAACATCCAATCAATTTGCTCGTACGCCTATAGAATAGATATCCATCGAACGAAAATACCCGACGATTTACAAAGCATTCGCAGCGCACTTGCTATCGTGTCTTCCTCTAACAGCAACAAACTGTCGATACCACAATACCGCATTAATTTCCCGCGAAGAGCCGATCGGTACGACTCTGCCGAAGGAACAAAGCGAGAAGAAAAACAGCCGGCTGTGGGGGATCCATCGATCTGTAGACGGCCGAGTGTTACCAGGCGACGTGGAACAGAGTCGAGGCACGCCGCATTCGCTTTTTCCTACGACGTTCCCCGTATAATTGGCTCGGACGTCGGTGTCCACAGGGCCGCGAAGTGTCAGAGGTCCGCCTTTCGACGTTAGAGGCGACAAGAAACGAGACGATTGAAAATCGAGCCAACTCTTGGCCCGTTCGCGTTTCAATCGTTCGAGATTAGGTGTAAAAGATGATCGATATCGATCGTCTTTTTTCTTCACGCGATCAATAAGGATGATTCTTCTGTTTAATAACATTTATTTCATGTCGTTGCGGGGAGAGTAATGAGGGTGAATAGGTTTGTAGATGCTGGTTGCGATAGTGGCGGAATGACAAGATTGAAAAGGAACATTAGTAAATTCCTATCTCGGCGATTTTTTCTTAATTCTGGCTATCTCGTTGGCTTGCGATTCTTTTTAACACGACTTTTTCCTTTTAGAGTACCACGAAGTGACTGGAGTATCATCTAAGATGACTTAGAGTATCATTTAGAAAACCATGGAAATTGTTGAATCCTCCCCCGTTGGATTTCTTGTCTTAGTGACAAAATGAATCCTCTGTTTAAAAGAATAGACAAGATTGGGGAAAGTAGGAATTTACAGAAGAAGCTCGAGCCAATGGCGATGTAAATTTTTTTCGGAAAAGAAGAAAATGTAAAAATTCTACGAGAAATGATAGTTACAAAGTGAAAAAAAGAAACGTATTAAGAAATAAAAGAAAAATAAAGAATAATATGGTTAAATATAGTTACAAAATTAAAAAAGAAACGTATTAAGAAATAAAAGAAAAATAAAGAATAATATAGTTAAATATAACTTGAATAATATAGTATCAATGTATCAATCGAGTCGTTTGAAAAAAAAAAAAAAAAAAAAAGAAAATGACTCACTTCGCAATTAAATTCACAATAATTTAAACATCGCGATCGACGACGTTGCCAGCAATCTCTCGCAAGTACAAATAATATTTTAACACGAAAGTTGACGAATGTAGTATGGTAACACACACACTCTCTCTCTCTCTCTCTCTTTCTCCAGAATATCACGTGCCATGCGCACGCTCGGCTGACTCCTCTAAGGCCTTACAAGCTTATGCAATTGATTCTCGTTCGAGCTTTTAAGTCTCGTCCGCGTAAGCCGATCGGCAATCACGAGGAGCTGTTTTGCCTCGCTACGCTATTATCCGCCTCTCTACGTGGCTGGGAAATAATATCATTTGTTCTCCGTTGCCCCTCGATCTTCCTCTTCTCCCTTTCCTTCCTTTCTCTCGATCATTTTTCCTTGTTTATCGAAACCTTTGACACGCTCGGACGTCTTATCGACTCTTCCTCGCGATACGTGCGTGTAGGTGCCGCGAGATATTCTCTTAATCTTTGGTCCCGACACTTTCGAGATTATTGGAACGCCAGGACGCCCCAGTGTAACTTTCCCATGTGTCTGCTTGCTGATGTGTAAACTTGCAGCGTGCAAATAATAAATAAATCTCTCTCTTTCCACACATTTTTGAGCGTGGAAAATCAAATTAAAAGTCTTAAGGTATTACATTTGTTTTAGAAAAATTGAACAGTATTTTATCGATGCAAAAATTCCGAAATTTCGAAGCGAAAGAATCTCCTTCGTCCAATTCGTATCTGAAAAACTCGAACAACTTGGAGCGATGAGTTATCGAACAAAGATTACCAGAATTACTAAGATAACAAGCGTGGAAAATCAAATAAAAAATCTTGAGACAGGTATTACATTTGTTTTAGAAATCTGGAAAAATTGAACAGTACTTTATCGATGCAAAAATTCCGAAATTTCGAAGCGAAAGAATCTCCTTCGTCCAATTCGTATCTGAAAAACTCGAACAACTTGGAACGATGAGTTATCGAACAAAGATCAACAGGATTACTGAGATAACAAGCGTGTCAACCGTTATTTACTTGCTTGTCTTAATTGAAACATGACTCGATAACAACGTCATTGTTACAAATGCCGAAGGAATTAATTTTCCAATTGTACGGGATGGAAAAACGAGGCAGAAATTGCTCGACAGTGTCTGTGGCAATGAACTTTCCCCGATGAACAGAGCGTGAGTCGCGCGTAAAAGTGGAACAGGTATTAATTTTTCTCGGCGACGTGACTCAGCCCAGGTAACGACGCAGCAACGTCGTTTATGAGTCATAAAACGGTTTCTATCGAAACAGCGCGAAGTTTCCGAGCGAGTCGCAAACAGAAAAAAGAAAAGAAAAAAATGGAAAAAGAACAAACGCGGCGTTAATGGCGTTCGAACATGCGTTTTCACCGAATGCGCATTTCCGTTCCTTCGCTTTTCCCGCGTCATACTCACGTGGAAAAGAAAGAAAAGACTTTCTCGACGCGACGAGATCCTTCGAATCCACGCCACGTTCACAGAGGAAATTAATCAGCGGATAAATTGCTCTCTCTTATCGTGAAATCGGGCTGTTTCGTGCGCTTCCTAGATAATTTCAATTGATCATTGTACATATGCAGATATTCGTTCGACTGCGGGTATAATACTCGAGGGTATTAATACGATTTCGTGAAATCGTTCTTAAATGGAATGATTTTTGCAGAATTTTATTATTATTATTATTTGATCTCGTGTTTCCGTTTTTCTAGAGATCAAACGTATAGTATTTCTGTGATATTGAAATCACTGTTTCAACTGTTCTGATTATTTCTAAATTAAGTTGATTTTAATCGATTTCTCAGTTATTCTATAAATTTTAGAATTTCCATTTTAACACCAGGCTCGACGTGAGACTTCATCTCATGTGAAATGAGACGAAACAGCAAACTAGATAAGAACTCTGCAAAATAGTGATACCAACGGATACTAAATATCGAATTTTGAAGGTAATTCTACGAGTTTTCATATTCTCTTTCAAAAACTCGTCCGAAAGTCGTTTCGTCCACGCGACAACGTATGGAAATTTGATCGTCACACTCCGGGCATCAAAAAATCGCTAGATTTTCTATTTTAACTTTTTTCTTTTTCTTTCTTTCTTTTTCTTTTTTTTTTTACTTTTTTTTTTTTCTTTCTTTCTTTTTTTTTTTTTTTTTTTTTTTTTTTTTTTTTTTTTTGCTCGTTTTGCGTTTGTTTAATTGAAAAGGAATCGAGCACCGGTGCGATGATACTACGTGCCACTGTGTGTGTGTGTGTGCGCGTGTATGTGTCGACCTGTATCGATATGTACATCGTGCCGTTGCAATTGCGCTCTCGAGTGCATCGAACCCGCGTAGGTGAAAGTGAACCGAAGCGGGTTCTCGTACGTTCGTTCGCTCGTTCGCTCGGGAGCTCGCTTCTTTGTTAAACCGTTCGGTCCAAAGGTTAAAATCGGAAATCCACGTCGACCGGAATGACGGATCGTCGCCAGTTTCATTTCGATCCACGTGAATTTCTCTGAGATCACGCTAAAATAGCTTCGTTACACAGCGTTCCAGGATTAATGGATCCCTGTATCTTACATCTCGTGAATACTCTCTGATTTTCTCATTCAAATTCGTTGACAAGCACTTCTCGCAATCTTTTTGTACATCTTGATTGGCTTTAATTGAAAGATCTTGCTCTGGAAATTTTTCATGATTTCTCTCGAGAGACAAAATTTTTTCCCAACGCTCGTCTGTATTTAATTCTTGAATAGTTTCGCTATTCCATTAAGGTCCTCGATGTTGCAATCTTTTCAGTTGATCCATTTTAAAGATGGATGCCCAATGATCTGAAATTTTGATTATATTCCTTAGTTATAAAGGTCACAACGATTATAATTATAATAATATCTTTGCGCGAACATTGGAAATTATTAGCAACGTGATACGATTAACAGTTTATACCTCAAACAAACATAATACCGTGGATATCAGGAATTTTACGAGTCCCGTTACAGAATTTAACGATTTAATCGTATCACTGATGGTCAGTAATTTTTACATTCGATCAGTTTTTACAGTCTAATAAAGAGCGACACTTTACGTAATTCACAAACGGACAGTTCGGAATTTTTCAGTGACCATGAATGAGATAATACTACGTCTCTTAATGGATAAATTCACTTTGAACACCTCGTTCATATTTTAATCACATGTATAGTGCAATTAATGTTATCTGAAATTCTCCACAGTTCTTGCGGATTGGTATCGCCTTGCGAACGATTTTCAATTTCAGTCTCGTCATTCTGTCACACGATAGCAGCCAAGACCGAAGTGAAACTCTGGCTCGCTAATTTTAACGTAATTACATAACGTATACGAATTCGAAAACACGAAGACGAGAACGTTTCCTCGACGTTATAATCACCCTCGCTTATGTTCCAATACTTCTTCCCCGAGTTTATCGAAACTTTGCAACGTGTTATTTTTCGTGGCGCGCGCTCACTCTCCTGAAAGTAGAATCATCCACTTCAGAAACAGACTTTCAGGCTATTTTAGCGGGCCGATTCGCAAATTATTTTTCTCCTAGATAGTTTCCATCTCTTCGAGGATGGTCAATAACGACTATAGGCCGCTCTCGACGGTTGGCTGTTTGTTAGTGACACGCGACTATAGTCACCAGTCTTCTTACGTAACGACGTTCCCTCGGTTAGGTTCCAACGACTAGAAGTGACTATAATTGCTTCTGTATGTACATACGCCAATTGTTCGCGCATAAACGCGGCAGCGTCATAGTAAATGCCTGTCTTGAATTGCCTACCTTGGAAACTGTGTATTTAACAATTGTAATCGATTATTATCGAAGACCTTGGCGCGATGCTCTTGCCAACGGATTAATGTTAATTCCCGCCTCGACGGAAACGTAGTTATACAAATATATTTATTTTAATTAATTTATTATTGATATATTTCAATTTTATATATTATATTTTATTTTAATTTATCTATTATTGATATATTCTAATTTTATAATTTTATATATATTTTATTTTAATTTATCTATTATTGATATATTCTAATTTTATATATTATATTTTATTTTCATTTATCTATTATTGATATATTTTAATTTTATATATTATATTTTGTCTTAATTTATCTATTATTGATACATTTTAATTTTATATAATTTTATATATTATATTCTAATTTAATTTATTTATTATTATTAATTTCTATTTATATTTTTTAATATTTTTTAAAATTTATTTATTGTTAATATATTTTAGTCTTATATATTATATTATATTTTAATTTTATATATTATATTTTATTTTAATTTATCTATTATTGATACATTTTAATTTTATATAATTTTATATATTATATTTTAATTTATTTATTATTAATTTCTACTTATATTTTTTAATATCTTTTTTAAATTCATTTATTATTAATATATTTTAATCTCATATATTATATTATATTTTAATATATTTTAAATTTATTTTTTATAAATATAATATTTATTTATTTATTATTATATTATATAATAAATATTATTTTACGTAGAATATTTTGATACAGTTGCTCTGTTCTCATTTACTTGTTTTTATCAATAATCTTGTTAATCAACCAACCAAAGTCAAGTATATGTTCGACGCCTGCCGCGAAAGGGGCAATCAAATATTCTTCAGAAATGAAACTTTTTTCCAGAATTGTCTTCACGCTTCGAAGCTTCGAAACCGCTCCCTCGCCTTCTACGCCCTGGCATCTGTTGAGCACGTGTCTCAAAGGTTGAAATAAATTCGACGATGGCGACGAGCGACGGTTTTTATTTTATCAACGGTAACATGTTAAAGTCGATGCAAAATTTATCAAAACTTATCGTTGAACGAGTCTGCCGCGAAACGGTGAAAAGGGTAAACGGAATTTTTCTTTTCTTCTTTTCTCAACGAAACAGGTACACTTTGTTCATCCGAACGAAGTGAGAACGTCGGTTTTGCCTTCGCGACAGAAGACCGCGCAGTATAACTCCGTCATAGGTCCACGGCATTAGCTTATGAAAGGCGTAATAATACTCGGTCAGCTACTTTTCCAAGCGAAGAAACGCCGGGGTTACGTCATTGGTTAATCGAAGGAAATTGTCGCGGGGGCTCTCGCTAATTATTCGACCGATTCTACTCGTCAACAACCACGGTGATTATGTTCTCTTACGCTCGTGGTTTATCGTCTAGAAAATGAGAATCAAATTGTCGATGGAAATCGGTTTGAAGAAATTTTGTTTCCCCGTTTGGGAATTTGAATTTTTGGTATTTTTTTCTTTCGATTGCCGATGTTTCGATATCTTCGGGTACTATCGATCATTTCAAATTTTCTTTTAATTTTCATTTGTATCCGGGGAATGTACTATATACTCTGAAGGAGTGTATCGAGACGGGACGACACTTAAACGCGATTAAATTCGCCCGATCGAGCAGCCAAGTCACCGCGAATCCTCCAATTAAGGTAAATTCTATTTATCAAAGGGAACGCGCCGCGGGTCCGCATTAATCTTCTAATCCGGACAACGACGCGCGTACAAATATATCGGCGTATAAAGAGAGGACGCGAACGGTTCTCGCCTAATTAACCTTCCCTCGTCTTCTCGATCGATCGAATCGCCGGCCATTACGGCGCGCGCCACTCGCGATTCCCGTGATCGAATCTTATTGTTTGTCGATACTTTCTCTAGTTGCAACTTTGTCATAGGGTTGGTTTCTCGAGTTTTTGAAAAATTTTTCGCTTCGTGACGCGAGCACGTGGGCACAGGAAATTTCTGCGCAATTTTAAAAGTATTTATATATAAATTTTTATTAAATTTCAAAAGTATTTATATATGAATTTTTATTAAATTTTAAAAGTGTTTATATATAAATTTTTATTAAATTTCAAAAGTATTTATATATGAATTTTTATTAAATTATAAATACTTTTGAAATTTAATAAAATTTAATATTTACTTTTGAAATATAAATAATTATCGAAAGTATTTTGATAATTTGATTATCAATGGAAAGTTCGCGGTTTTATGTCTTTCTTTCCAAGGGGCTAGTTAAATCCGCATTTTCTGCAGAGAAAATTTTTGAAGATCTTTTTATTATATCTCTTTCAAAAATTTTATTATATTTCTGTACATTCGTCAGAGAGATAATTTTTTATCTGTGGGTATAGCTTTCATAAATCAAAAATATATTACATTGCGCTCAAAAGTTCTTCGAATAATGAAACGTGTATCGAAAATAATACAAAGAAAAGTGCACAAACAAAAATATCGCGAAATAATGAGATACACGTTGAAAAATATGCGAATGAAAATGTCTGGGAATGATAAAAGATAAACGACGAACGATTGCAAACTTTTCAACTTTAGTTACGGTCTACGTTTTCTTTTCCTTTTCCTTTTCCTTCTTCTTCTTCTTTTTGCGCTCAATTTTAACGGAATTTACCTGGTAAGTCGTTACTTCGTATCATATATCAATAGTTGGACACTTTTAAATTTACAAATTGCCTCACCCCTTGAGATGTATAAATAAAGCCCGCGGAGGAAGACGCGATAACTATCCGCGGTATTTTTCCAGAATTCGCGCAAACACCCCGACCGCAAGGTTCCCCGCTAACGAAACAAAAATGATGTACGAGGAAAACACCGCAACAAGAGTGACAAATTTATAGCACCGGCGTTTCCGGCGAGAATTTCCCGAGCGTGGATTATAGATGAATCGACCCGTAAACATCGAGGACATCTTCATAACTGTACAATATCGAGCAATGACGTCTTTAAAAAGTTTCTCTCCGTTTTTATCGCGGAACGTTTGCAACGACAAACGGTAAAGGCCCCACGATAGCGAGGGAAATATTTCGCAGCAAAACTTTTCGCAATAGTGTTCGCGACATTACTGGAACTTTGAAATATTTTACAAATATTTTCCGCTACGGTTTACGCGTGCGAATTTCACAAGTATCTCTTCGTTGTGACAATAATTTCATAAATATATGTTAACGCTGGACAATTTCTAATTCGCGTAATTCTTTTCTTTCTTTTTTTTTTTAATTATTTAAAAGCAACAGTATCTCTCCTGACTTAACGACACTTCGATGAGGAGCTCGCAAGCTACTGCTGCTTGACTGGAAATTTCGGAAGAAACCGGAGACAGGAGCTGCAAGGAGGAATCCCGGGGGGGCGAAGGAGGCGGAAGGTTGGCCCGTTATTTTGGATTACGCGGAGGATGTGTGGCGGTGGTCCTAATGAAGGCACGTGCTGGCGCGTTGCGCGCTGGCCGGGCCAGCGGCAGCCTCCTTTGTCGACCGCGCGACACGTCGCCCCTTTGGACTACCTAGACACAGTTTAATTAAGCGAAACCAGAGCGTTACGCCGGCCGTGTGTATGTACACGTGTCGGTGAACACCCACGCGATCCGTGTACACTGGCCCTGGTCCTGTGTAGCCGGCTGTTTCCACCACCGTGTTTCCGTCGTGGCGTCGCCGCGCGTTCAACCGTACGTCTCGTCGCGACGTTTAAGTACACACCCCCTTGAACGTTCAACTCTAGGCTCTGCGTTCCAGATTTTTCGAATCTCCGCGCCCCTGCCTTCCCGATTCCCGAATTTTTTCGCTTCGGCAAGGTCGACTTAATTTTTTTTAGGGATTGTGACGTCGGTTTCGTCGAGACAATCGCGCGTGTGAAAGATTTAGATCTAGGTCAGATCTAGGTTTATCGACAAATTACATTAGATTTACGATAATTTGAAATTAAACGCTCTGATTTTGGACATTAATTGCACAATTAATTGTTTAGAAAAAGAGGGAAAGCGAACAATAGTGTTACTCTGTTGTTCATTCGTTTCGAAGCTTTAAATGAAACGTTTCCCGAATTAGGTAGAAACTTTAACGTAACACCTGTGGCCTCTGCTGCACTTAAAGACGATTAAACAAGAATAAATAGATTATGTGTGTGTGTGTGTGTGTGTGAAAAGTTGGTATTTGGGTAATGGGATTTAAAAGCGAGGTGTGACGTAGCTTTCGTTAATGAGGTTTCGAAATGGCGAGCTGCTGGGAGCTTGGATTCTCTTAACGCACTAGTCAGTTTCGACATTTATTATTATTCTCTAGCTTCGGATAATTCAAATTTCCGAATCGCTCGTTAATCTTACTGTTAGCATGGCCCGAGAATTTTGTATCGTCTGCTTGTTATTTCATAATCGAGAGATTAATAAATATTTTTAATATATCTTGCGTGATAGTTCAAAGAAGACAAATAACCATGTCGTGAATAATAATCGTTGAAACGAAGAAATCATTAAAAAATTCACGAGAACGCTTTCATTGCATAACGTAAATTAAATATTCCACATTCGTGGATGAAACGTACGTTCTCGCTCAAATATTTGAAGCTCCCTTCTTTTTTTGGGGAGGAGGGGGAGGTAAACTTGTATTTTCCTAGGAAATGAAAGTATCGTAACTTTGATTTTTTGACCAATGATTTCAACAGTGTGTTTCCTTAACGTTGCTACAAAATTTTCGAGCCGGTGCTATAAATTTCCATTCACGGTGAATCTCGAAATTTGACTTTGATCCGATCACGAATATCGTTTCTCGCCAAATTTATGTGAAAACATAAATTTCAATCTATCGATTCTACACTTCGCTTCGAAACGTCGAAACTACTAAACGCTACTAAATACGTGTACAACCACTTCGTATCAAAATCTACAGACATTTTCTCAAAAGAAACATCTCGAACCTTGGAATCCACTTCCAAAAAAATCCCAAAGAAGCGGCGAGACGACTGCAGGGGGTGGTGGAAGTCGTTTGACCGAGTGAACGCCGTTTAATTAAGATGAAACGAAATTCCTCGGCCGAGCTACTCGCGTAGCTGTTCGTGTACAAAGCCGCGAGGAGGAGAAGAAGGAACCACGAAGGTCTATTCGTGACCGGAACCGCGCGAAAGGGCCGCGCTTCTCTTCCTCGCCCTTCCAGCCACCCACACCCCGTTCCACCCCGTTCCTCTCTCCTCTAGAGAGTCCGCTTTACGAATGGGCAAGTTTAAGCGAGGCGTAAGTTCGTACAAGTTGGCCCGAGCGACTCGAGTATCCGTCCTAATAAATTGCTAAGCCGTTCCATCGTGGGCGAGCCACTCTCCGAAACGTCCAATTAATCAGGGGATGTTAATTTCGGCTGGCGCGGGCGCCGGCTCGGAAGGGGCGAGGCCGGACCGGGATTTTAAGCGAGCGCCGATTAATCGTCGCCCTTTGATCGCTAATAATTATCACGGCCGGCAGTCGTTGCTTAACCGGGTTATTGATCGACTTTCGCACTTGGGCGATCGTCGTTGACGCGGACTCGACACGTTCATTTTCCGCACGGGGAGAGAGAGATGGGGATGTTCGGGATGAATGAGGAAGGTTTTCGGGGGATGTTTGGACTGCGGAAGTTTCGGCTGGTTTTTAGGGGGAAGATTAGGAAGTTGTTGGAGCGTGAACGAAGGATGGATTGATAAGGTATCGAGTATCGCTCGCGGAGGGTGAGACGAAGAGGCGACGAAGAGTTGCTACGAGATCGCAGTGAAATTGGTGGAAGTAAATAAGTAAATGAATGCTGTTTGCATTTTTTTGTAAATGCTTCCGTAAGAGCGGATGATGGATAAACTGAGAAAGTTGTTGAAATAAGAAATATTCTGTAAAATGATACGAAAGTGTGTAAATGAATATGGAGAAGGTTTTTGTTGTTAAAGTAAGAAATATTCTCTGACATTTGCATGAGAAAATTTTGATTATGGACAGTTTCTGGAGAAGATTAGGAGATGGTCCGATAATGTAAATTACATACAGTAACGAAGGTTACAGAGAGACAAAAGTCAACGTAAGAATTTAAATTAAAATAATGAAAGTTAAATTTGCGGAGGGGGTGTATGAGGTTATCATAAAAAAATCATTACGAGAATAGGAGACAAATGGAATGAGGAATATTTGAAGAAAATATTTAGAAGAGAATTGTAATAATACGGTAATATGATAATAATAAAAAAAAAAAAAAATGATAACGTAGTAATATAGGACTGCTAAAAATTAGTGTTATCTCAAGAACACGAGTTAAAATAATGAGAATGAAATTTGTAGAGAAAAGTAAGCAGAGAAAGATAAATATTACATTTTTTATATTAGAAAATTGTCGAAACACGCCATTATATTATATAGAAAGAAAAACAGAGTTAAATAAACGATTCAGACAATTCTTGGCCCAATAAAAGTAACAAAAGTGGTAAAACGAGAAGTAATAATTTTACACCGTGTTTATTCAAAGTCATTTCAATCACATTATGTTCACTTTTAATCCACATAAAGTTCCCCAAACGTATTGTTAACCATGAAACGCGATTGTTGCTCAGGGAAAAATAGTTATTTACAATAATCAACAGCGAGTCCTTGTTTTCATCGCTATTTAAAACAGAACGGTATTTACAACTAGTCATCGCGACGAGCAATTAAATCCGACGGAAGTCTCCTAAAACAGACATGAAACCGAAAGGTCTCGGGGCGTGAGTTACTCGAGGCGTAAAAAAATTACGGCGGTAATCAGGGAGAGGGGAACGATCGGAATGAAGTGAGGGGCCGCGCGGAAACGCGCTAAATAAGAAAGAAAACTAACTGGAGGAGGGTCAAGATCCCGTGAAAAATCACCGCGTGCCCTCATGAATTATTAAACCGTTTTCCCGGCCATCCTGCGCCGCGTAATCGCACAGAATAATTTCCCCCTTTTCTCCGGGCATCGCCGAGAACCGGGCAACAACTCTTGCACGCCGGCGTGCACACTGGCGTGATGCTTTATCTCGCCGCGTGTGGGACGTGTTAAAGCGGGAATTATAAGTCGCGAAAAAAAAGAAAAGAAAAAAAAAAAAAAAAAAGGAAAAATGGCACGAGGATATCAGGCGGCGATTTATTGGCCGCGACTTGGCCGCGATAACGCTTCGACACGCACTCGCGTGACCGCGAGAGCCTCGCGGATCGATCGAGAGTTCGGCGCGGAATTCGAAGGGATTTTATCGTGTGGGACCTGATCGCCTCTTGAGAGTCGGCCGATTTCCCCGGATTCGAAGGTAAATTGTTCGGAGAACTGAAATCTGATTGAGGGTATCTGTATGTTGTTATCTCAGTGACGTGGAATGCAGTTTCAACTAATTTTTCTTTTTTTTTTTTTTTTTTTTTTTTTTTTTTTGTTTGTTTCTTCTAAGACGATTTTATGCTTTAATCGCTGTACATGGAATACCATGAAAACAGTAAAGATGAATTAACTCGCATGTTTCTAACTGTAGGTGGCCTCGAGCAATTGAAATTGGAGCAGGTAAAACGATAAAAGATTGCAGTAATAATGTGAAGTAACGAGAACGTATATTCCATATAATAGATGAAACGTAGAAATGAATTGTCGTGTAGGTATCGCATTATTTTCATGGCAGAAAATGTTTTCCAGTAAATGCGGCCTTCAGTCGCGCATTCTAGATTCCACGGTATAGATACTCGCAGACGCAGGAACGAATTAACGTAAAATCTATCGCCCGTACTACGTGACGTTCATTTTCAGGAAGGAGAATATTTTCCGAGTGGCCTCAAGTGAATGACCTTGATCGTTGCGTTTTACATACTAAGCGATGCATAATGGATGGTAGGATTTAATCTAAAATTTATCGCGTTATTTTCATAGGAGGAAAATAACTCATACCTTTGGTTCGCGTGGCCTCAAGTGAATGACCTTCGGTCGTATTCTAGATCGTAGGCGATACATAGGTATTTATAGGAGCGAATCAATTTCATTACGTTCATACACGCATCGATTCTCACGAGAGCGAAGATATTTTCTCGAGGGTTAAATGAAAGGATACCAATTAAATCCAGAACGGAACAGAATGAAAAAGAAATTCATTCGCAAATTCACTTGCACGTTCCAAAAGGAAACATGCTCGAATCGATGTAAAGTCTGTCTATCCGTCGAGTGCAACGGTACAGTCGCGATACTGTTAAACCGGAGACGAGAGGTTTTGAAACCTCTGTCTGGTGTGTATGAAACGGCGGCGTCGTCGTCGAGCGAAGACCTACAGTCCCCGGGAAAATGTCGAAGTTAACGAACAAAGACCGTTCCCACGGAAGTAGCCGCGGCCTGGAATGCCGCCGAACGACTTACGCCGGCCGGCGGGACTACGAGAAAACGCAGAAGCCGATAATTAGTAACATAAAAGAGGCAAAGCGTTACGGTAACGCAGACGGATGGATAATGTCACTTAGAAAGGTGAACGAACCCTCCGTTGGAGGAGTGACTTTGGTCGGATCAGACCAGAAGACCAGAGAGAACCTCCACCTTCTGTTTGTCCTGCCCCCGACGATTCCTTTTATCCGATCGAATTGTTTACGCTCGTACGAGTGCCGAACCGAACTTAACAAATCCGCTTTCGCGTCTCGACGAGATATTCTAAATTTACTTTGTTATTACGGCTTAAAAAATTGGTCGTTACGAGTCTTATTTAATTAAAAATATTCAATATGAATGTCCTATTATTGATTATGAATTACTTTATTAATTTCTTTAATATTATATTTGAAATATTAAAAAATTCTTATCGCATATTAAATGTAATTCTATTTATTTATGTTTATAATATTATTCACATTAATATAATAATATAATATTATTCGTAATTAAATATAATTCTATTATTTATATTTATAATATGAATAATATTATAAATATAAATAATAGAATTATATTTAATATATGATAAAAATTTAAATATTCTAAATTAAATAAAATTAAAGGAATTAATAAAGTAATTTCAATGTCAAGAATTAAAAATAATAATCTAATTTAAAAAAGAGATATTGAAAATGGTAATATAAATTCGTCCTTTTTGCGCGTGTGACATGTTCGATAAAACAAAGATTGAATAAAGACAGTAATGATTGTTATTTATACAGTCGTCTTGTTAACAAATGTTCATGTCAGTGTAATAATTTATATACCATATTTATAGTACGATTATGTACTGTAGTTGTGGTTAACTGTTCATCGTATAATTATTTATATACCATACTATTATAGGGTGAATATCGTTTGAACAAAGTGAATTTTATTATTCTACCACGATGAAACAATACAAATCCATCGAATGGCTTCCACGATTTTCTAAAATAAAATATCAAATATTACATAAATAAATGACAATACTATATATATATATATATATAATAAATACGTCGTCCATTAACTTCGCTTTGAAATCGGTTCTATTATACTACGCAGGATATTGTTTCCCGGGCCATCCAAGTTGTAAAACAGGTCTTCCCGTCGAGTTGCCGTGGAGTTTTCACTCAACAGCTGTTCGAGTTCCTCGCCGTCCCTCCCCCAAATTGTTTTGGTTGTCTGTGACCATCTCGGCCGGAACGAGAGATCGAAACGGAGAGGCACGAAATGGAGAAACGCACAGTGGATGGAAAGGAGGCGATAGATGGAGGAACGAGTATGCAACAGGGACGAGGAGATGAATGCGCGATAGAACAGTGGAGAAAGGGGGTTGATGCAGATAGGGTGGGGGAGGAAGGGGGCAGAGAAGTTACGAGGCTGTTTACAGGCGGCTGTTAAACCGATCTAACTCACGGCCGGCCAATGCACTCGCAGACTGCGAACCGTGGCCACAGTGTTCGCGTGTCGCTCGAAACAGCTCGTCTCGAAATTGGATTGAAATTGCACTTGCTTCGTTGTCTTTCGCATCGCGCCTTATTCTGTGCCTCGCAGAAAATCGACGTAACGTTGATCGATCGTCACGCTGCCATCGAGGTCTATCTTCTACTTGATTGTTACAATTATAGATTTTTTTTTCTCTCTTCCTTTCTCTACTCTTTTTTTAATCCGCTCGTAACGGCTGTGTTGGCTAAACACAGCCGTTACGATGTACGATTAAGTATGCAAATCGCCGGCATTACCGGCATCTTGACGATGGAAGTACATGATAATGCATTTACAAACGAAAAAAAAAATGGAAAAAAGGAAAGAGATATATGGAACCTGTGTCGGGAGGTGGTGGTTGGACGTATGTATGCTCATTGAATACACAACGATCTCATTTAGATAATTTTAACATTTATCGACTGGCAGCTACTGACTTTCGTCGAACAGCGATTACAGGCAGCAGCAATATATAGAATTAATTATACACGTGTCGGATTATAGAAACGAGAGGTTTAATACGTTTATTAACATTTTTCTTGTTTTCCAGCAATAAAACGTAAAACGTACTTTAAATACTATACACTTTATAACGATTCCATATGTTGAAAATGTCACAGACAACTTTTGAATTATCAACGATGATAATTGAAGAAAAATATTTGAAATACGTACATAATTTAACGATAAATCTATGATATATATTCAGTTTATGTGCTTATTTGTCATTCGTGTATTTATGAATATTCATACTGTTTATTTAAGCGTTCACATATTTATAACATATGAATTCGATTTTCCTGAAAATTCTCAGTTCTCAAAATTGTAAACCGCATGAATCTCGCTCGATCAGAAGGGTGCAGAAGTTGGCTTCCAAGTGGGGGGACACCAACGTAAATAACTAACCTCGTAATATTCTTCGCAACAATATTCACCACGGTCTACCGAATTTTCAAAGTTTAGAGCGAAACCCAAAGATCACGGAGCAGGGTGGGCACAAAGGGAAAACCACGTGAATGCAGCGTCGAATATTCTATCAGGCCTCATCCGAGCGATCTTTCCCTGTGTTCTCCCGGTGTTCAGTCGGGCAAGCAAGCATCGCGAATTAATAATCCACGGTGAAAACGTTAACGATAGGCCACGTGTCGCGTAGATGAGAGTCCTTTGAAGCTAGAGCCTAATCTCTCTCTCTCTCTCTCTCTCTCTCTATCTCTATCTCTTTCTCTCTCCTCCTCGCGACTTGGTCTTCGCGAAGCACGCCCGTTGACTTCGACACGGGAATTCCGCGTGAAGTATTTATTCATCAGGCTCTGGTACGCCTAACAGGCGAGACAGGAATTTCATAATGCCGGTGTCACACGGCCGTATCGATTGGAGGGCCGGCCCGTGCTTCCCGGACTCTCGTCTGCCCGCGGCAAAAATGTTGCATCGGGCTGCGCCGGCGGGAAAGGATGTCAAAGAATGATGAGGTTGACAGGGTGGGAACGACGGGAATTTCTGACGTGGCTGCTCGCTGTTCGAGAGGGGACAGACAGAGGGAGAAAGTAGCTCCAGAACTTCGTGTTTCCCCCCCCCGTGTTCGAGGACCGTAAGTACGTGGATCGTTGTTTCTCCGTGATGGATCCTTCTCTTGTTGGAGTAGCGAATCTTGAGCCGAGAGTGATGTTGTTTTAATTTCATACTGTGGTGGGCCCGTATTTATGTAAGTCCATTGTGGATTACGGATTTTTATAAATGGAAAGGGGTAGTTTCGATCTCCAAATAGTCACAAAAAGAATTGTCCGATGCTTGTGGAGGGAAAAGTTTCTTTGCTGTTAAATGGTATACTTTTGCCCCAAATTGCAACATTTTCTCAGTTTTTAGGTATATTTAAATGTAACCCAGGCGAAAACAAATGATAAGTTTATTACTATCGAGAGTAATGTTGTTTATTATTATTATTATTACTGTCGAGAGTGATGTTGTTTTAATTTCATACTGGACCCGTACTTATGTAAGTCCATTGTGGATTACGGATTTTTATAAATGGAAAGGGGTAGCTTCAATCTCCAAATAGTCACAAAAAGAATTGTCCGATGCTTGTGGAGGGAAAAATTTCTTTGCTGTTAAATGGTATACTTTTGCCCCAAATTGCAACATTTTCTCGGGTTTTAGGTATATTTAAATGTAACCCAGGCGAAAACAAATGATAAGTTTATTACTATCCATGTGGTGTCATACCGACGTGAGTTGAAAAGAAAAAGAAAACGACGAATTATTCTATACGGTTCGGTCACTCGTTACGGTCCGCGAGTCAGTTGCGAGCGCGTCGTTGAAACAAAAACCGCTAATTTCGTCAGTTTACACTGTATCTTCGGTCATTTTCGAGGTACAAAACGTGTTTCAGACCAACTTCGAGAGGGTAGTTTTACATCGACGCCCATAAGAGGAAAAAACACGTGTTTGAATGTTTCTTCATTTGTATAAAACAAATTTCGTCGAAGTCGAGTGATTGACACTTCGCGCTCGTAAGACGATAGAAAACGATATCACGTCTCGTGCGAGCAACGAGAATCACTTTCCGAGCAAGCCAACGCGCAATAACTTGGCCTGGACCGTTAATTCCTCTTTCCTGGCCCGAATTTTCGTGCAACCGGCCACGATATTAGACCGAACGGCCGCTTTCAATGCACTGCGTACGACCGGTTGTACGAGGCGATCGAGCGAGTATCCGCGCGCGTACACGCGAGTTGCTGGAGCGTGACGCTCCATCAGAGGAGGTGGCAAGTAGAAATGAAGGCAGTCGGGGAAGGAGGGAAAAGCGTGGAGGAAACAGCGGACAGGGGTGAATTCTGGCGGCCTCTTTTAATAATTCAAACGAACCGATTACACGTTCCCCGTGGCAACAGCGCGTGGACCTAGTTAGAGGAGGATTACGGGATGCCGCGTCGGAGCGTTCGGTTTTCAAGCCGGCTGCTGCGCCTTTAAGCCGCTTACACTTTCGCCTCTGATGCACATCCATGTCCGAGTTCACGTCTCTCTCTCTCTGTCTCTCTCTTTCTCTCTCGCGTTATACGTCACTATTTTTCCGCGCGCTCGCTAATTTTCCGTTGGTAGTAATTAAGCAACTTTCTGCTGCAGAACTTCCTTTCCATTTTAGGTGGATAATCACTTTGTTTTTTTCTCTTTTTTTTTTTGTGCTCGAGCTCGGGAGAATTTAAATATTGTTTTTTGTTTTTTTTT